>NW_022172150.1:0-1003 GCF_008802855.1 Photinus pyralis
TGAAATAAATTTGGCACGAATAGAAAAAAATCTGACCTTATCTGGGCCGCACTAATAAACACACAATTAATTGATTCACAATAACAAACATTTTTTCCGAAACACAATGAAACAAAATTAAAACAAAATCCCTTACAGAAAGAAAAACTTACAACGCTTTCTTGGACATATTACCCCGCACGCAGGCGGTCGGTTGCCTAACCGTAGGGGTAGGTTATCCCATGCGATCAAGTTAAAACGAAAAATTACGCAGCTAACAAATTTCTAAGACCAATATCGAACACTGAAATACAAATTTTTTTTTAATAATAATAATAATAATAATATATATATATATATATATATATATATAATAAAATTCAAATAAAACAAATCAACTCGTGCTTATTTGTAAATAACCCACCCGATTTGCACTTAAAAAATTGAACTATTCTGATATATAGGATGTCCAGCAATTATTTTTGATGTTTAGACCGAAATAAAGTTGTTGTTTACACACGATATGTATCAATAATCTATAAATAATCCTGCAATTGCTCTCTAAAGTTAAATTTCCTTCTCGTTTTAAACAGCGAAATTTGATGGTTGTCTGGCACACCTTCAAGGTATAGCCTACCTATTTAAAAAAATCCAAGACTTTAGGACCTTTCCCCTAGAAGTAGTTCAAAACGACAGAAGTGGGCCCGGACGGACGGACGGACGGATAAGACGCAAGCAACAGCACATATTTTTAATTTTTCATAAAATGCGCTAATAATACTTCACAATTATCGGTCTATACAGATTTCAGTAATCATCGGAAAAGTTTCATTACTGAATTATCCCAAAAGATCAATAAACCCATAAAAAAGCGTTTAAAAAAGCGGCAGAGCACCTCGGTGTGACCCCCCGGAGTCATTGGATTTCACTCATTTTCAATTGGCATGTTACATGTGGCATATAAGTCTACTGTGCAAAGTTTCAACCGAATAGGTTCAAGAGTTTGGCAGGGACAGAGAAGCGT
>NW_022172151.1:0-71609 GCF_008802855.1 Photinus pyralis
TTCCAAGATTGGGCTACTAGTTCAAAAGTTACAGCCCTTTGAATTTTTTTTCGAAATTGGTTTCTAGTCTATAACTTTTGGATGAGAAGTCTGATCGAAAAAGTACGAATTGTTTTGGATTCTACGCACCAAAATTAATAAGAAAAAGTGTTTTCCCGAGAAATTTTGGTGTGTCGATTTTGGTAAAAACGGAAGGTTATACACTGCCTTTTTTTGAGGCCCGAAGAAAAAATTGTCTCAGATCGACCCGGAAAAAAAATTTTCTTATAGAATGTGGCCTGTAGAATCCATAAATTCAAACAGTTCCAAGATTGGGCTACTAGTCCAAAAGTTACAGCCCTTTGAATTTTCTTTCGAAATTGGTTTACAGTTTTTTTAAAAATTGCAGCTGATAATTAAAAGTAACAAAATACAATCCACACGAGGTGCGTCGCCTATCATTGTATTTCATCACTTTCATGTTATGACAAAATAACTAAATACAGCACATACTTATAAATTTCCAACGGGCCATTATGATCTCGGTGCATCTCGGTACGTAGCAAACCGTTAATTGTATCTCTGTGTTTGTTTCATTGTTTTATTGCATGTTTGTACTTACTCATGTTTGACTCTGTTCTATACATCTCTATGTCGAAACAGGATAAATAAACATTATTATTATCTACAGGCCAGGTCGCAACCGCCCCCCGCCCCCCCCCCCAGGTCAGTCCGCCCATGGCTTAGTCTAGACGCAAACAAAATAAATTAATTTTGGTATACAAAGACCAGGTATAGTATGATCTTTGGTATAGTGAGGTATTTTGAATTCAGAACCAGGTACTTTCAGTATTCCTTTCTGTTCCATTTTTGGCATTGTTATGTCGCGGTAAAAAAAGAAAAGTGTTATAAACTGTCCTACCACCAAATACAATAATCGTTATAAATGTGACCTAACTGTAAACTAGAAGCGGTACATACATTTCGTGTATTATAAAGTTACACAATTTCCTTTTCAATACAAAGAGCAAAATACAATGCGTCCATATGAAATATAGAACGAAAAAGTATGTTACTGTTGCTTTCAGTCTGACCGGGCATTTTTATTCACGTCTTGAACAGTGACACCTTCGCCAATCCCGTCGCGCGAGAATATTTTATCAAAGGGCAACGTTTCACACATATTGACAAAGTAGAAAAGTCTTAATAAATATTTTCTTTTGATGGCATTGACCCCTCAGGGCTGGACAAAATTCAACAATCTTGAACGAAACGCGCCCCCGGTTGCGGTTACCGACGTCTTTAGAAATCAATGATCTTTGAGTGCGTACAATGGCTTCAGTGAAAATCAATCATTTTCCACCCTCCTTTTTATATTTCGCATATAGAAGCCACGAAGTAATTATGCGACCAAAACACTTCATTAGTCAATCTTACGTGCACAGGTGCGCAATTCTTGGCCCAAAAAACTTTTCCCCGTCCAAAGTAATCGAGTTTGTGCGATCTTGTTAAGAAAAACGAAATATGTTGTGACAAACTGGCTCGATCTCCAACCTAACCTGACAACATTCGCTGGTAATTGATTAAAGAACGGGCGACCCGCCACCAAACGGAATTTGATGTTAATCGTTCCGTAACGGGAACGTGCTTTGAGTGCATTTAATCCAAAATCGTATCGTTATATTGTTTTATGGCCGCACTGTAAACCGATTTGCATTTATATTAAATAGCGCCAAACATACTAAACGCGGACTCGTGTACGATTTAATAAATTGCGACAAAAATACTCCCTCGGTGACGTTAATGAGCGCGACTGTACATTAAATTTAATAAAATTATCATCCATCTCGTGGATTAATATTAAATGCCTTAACGAGCCGAATGAATTTTTAAAAAATGTACGAAAAAAGCTCATATCATAAAAAGCTTTCGGTTGCATCCATTATTAAGGACGTAAGTAATTTTTGCTGTTACGAAATTTGAAAATGCACGAAAGGGCGGTGCGCGACGTCGACATTTGCAAATGTCCCGTTCTAACGACCCCTCGCCCTTCTCTCGCTCCTGTTCATCCCTTAATGGCACAAAGCGACTTAATGGGTCCACGGATTCTGCACGCATTGTTTTGCGTTACTCACATGACGACCGCACGCCAGCCTTACCATACACAAACAAGAATTAGCTCGTACAACAATTTGTACAAACGATTTTATCTCTCCTTTCACCCCTTTTTGTCTGTTTAAATTAATTTTTGAAATATATGTATTTTGCAGGGTGTTGCAGAAACGCACATTTTATGCAGCTATTTAGGGGTGGAATTCCGTAATCAATGCACACGGCGCCCTTTCGGTGTAATATTTTTCCAGCATTCCATATGGGGCATCGGGGACGGTTCGCAGATTATTTCTTGTACGAGTAGCGTTCAGTTCATTTTTGTTTATTACTTCCAAAAAATATTATCGACCAGTAATGAGGTGACCGTTAAGATCACTCCCACAACTTTAGCAGTCGCATCACGAAGATTACGTGCTAAGCATATTGGCCCCATAAATTATTTAGTTTAATAACTTCCGATATAAATATGTATTACGCTAACGAGAATGTGCTCTGATCGATCACAGTCTATTTTGCGTTCATGGCGATTCGATAAGACAATGCACATTTACAATTTACAAAATAATGAGAAAAACTAAAATGTGCAACCCTTTCCTATACTTAATTTCTTATTTGTCACAAAGTACGCCTATCATTTAAATAATATACGGTGACGCATTTACCGTTACGTATATTGAGATTTCACTAGCGGACAATTAATCTTAAGAGCAATTTTATCTTTCTTCGTTTTCTATTTTGACATCTATCAAAAATTTCAAATCTTTGATCTACATACTAATTATATTCTCGACACACAGGCCCATTTAACAAAATATAAATAACAAGTGTCTAAATATGTCCATCATTAGAACGTTAATAACATTATTGGGGGAGGGCACAATTTAACGAATGATCGCTTTTACACGTCGGATTCGGTTTGGACATCAGCAACCCTCGCTGTTGTTTTAATTTTTCTGAATTTCTTAGTCTGCCACCTACTCAAAACATCATTTTTGTCAATAAATGGTGCCAATTGCCAAAAACATTATTTAAGGTTTATTGACCAATTCTTTTCGTTTTTTCAACAAATTAATGTCTCTCAAAAGCTTCTTTTTGACACCCTTAATTACCTAATGGTGTCTCTGAAGTTGTAACCAGTGTTGTAATAGTTACAGAATTTTCACTAACTTGTTACAGTTACTTGCCAAAATTTGTAACAGACACAGTTACCTTCACAGAGGATCTAGATACTTTTCAGTTAGAAAAAATTATTTGTTTTTTATATTTAGTTTTTAGACATCATTTTTTGTAACATTTATTTTTTTAAGCATTAATAACATTTCTAAGTGTTAGCAGCTGTATAATGAACGTAGGTGACATAGAAGATGGAGGATAGATGCTGGTAGTTAGTGTTCCAGACGCAAAAACTAAACAGTCAAGAGTTTTTACCATTGTTGAGGAGGAGAAGAACTCAATTAGTTATTTGGCATTAGGTATATAAGAAGAGCAGGAAGTACGTTAGGGCCCTTTGTAAATTGTGCTTTTAATATTACCTGTTCTGAAAATAAAGAAAATGAATAATCTCTGAATGTTCGGAAAACAAGAAAACAAAAATGAGGAATTAACACTTTTTTTAATCCCTAGGGATTAAAATTACCTGTTAATGTACAAAAATTAGGGATTAAATTGAATAAAATCGTGTCGGTATTGGAAAATAAAAATTTAGTAGCTGATAAATTTCCTCTACCCAAAATCGTCCTGAAACCTTCATTTTCTACTTTCTGTCAAGAAATTTTTGTTTCCATGACAGAGGCAGAGCAGACAACGTTTCCTGCCGCTTGTCACTTTACCGGCCGCATCTGTGACATTGCTAAATGTCAAAAGAAGATTCGTCTTTTGAAGAATTTCCGCAGTTGTGGCAAATCAAATCAAAAATCTACAGGGTCAGACTCAAGAAACAAAACGCATTAAAATTTATAACTGAAAAGTGTCTGAGAGTACTTGCTGAGAGAAATTGCTTTTTACAACTTGCTTGTAAACGCTAGCGCAAGTTACTCTCAGAAGTACTATCGCAATTTACTATACCGTATAAACTACCCTTAAGTCGTATAGATGATATGTTGGATCAATTAGGTGGTTCATTTACCATTTAGATTACCATTTGATCTATCAGTTAGTCCAAACAGCTTTCAAAGAATCATGACGATAGCGTTAGCAGGAATTGCACCGAAAGGAGCATTTCTTCACATGGACGATTTAATAGTAACCAGATGTCCAAAGAAGCGTTTAAATAACTTACAAAAGGTAAAATATGTTGAAAATTTAATTTAAAACTCAAGTCTTATATAGTAAATTCAATTTTTTCAGGAAAGAAGTTACATTTTTAGGTCATAAAGGACAGATAATGTTTTTTTTGTACTCCGTGGAGTTAAATCAACGTGTTTTGTCATTAAAGTGTCACTTCGGGACAAAGGGTGACAGTACACATTAAAATCTCAAACACTTTAATGATTTAGCCGTGGATGTAGCCTCAGCTGCACCAACAAAATTAAGCCTTAAGTCCAACTTAAAATCTATGGCAACGATTACTAAGATAATCGTTGCTATGGTATTTAAGTTATGCTTAACTTTAAGGGATACTTAATTTTGACGGTGCAATTGGCTCTTAGGGTTACCTTTATACGCACATTTAGTTTCGTGCAACCAAATTTTATACTTATTGTACCGTTTTCCATATACGTATCTTTTTGAATTTGGGAGGCATTAGTTTCCTCATGGCTTGTTCTTCAGAGTTTTAAACGATCATATCTACGCCGTCGTTTTGAACGAGAATCTTTAACTTAAACTGACATTTACCATTTATACGGTCATAATTTGACATAGCGAGGTATATTGATTCTACAATCAAACAAATTTTCTTATTTCAAATTTGAACTTTATCATTGAAATTTATTGCTGTATCTGATCACCGAAGTACAAAAAATAGCGTACATACCACAGGACTAAAGTGCGTCCTAATCCCTCAGGTACTTGTTGCCCTCAATTACGTTTCGGACAACAAACTGTACCCTCGGGATTAAAACATACACTTTAGTCCCTGGGTATATAATAATATTACCTGATGATACGAAATTTCAAGCGGTTAAAGATTTTCCGACGCCAGAAAGAGAAAAGGCAGAGGAAGTCATTTGTGGGATTTTGTAATTATTATCGTAGATCCATGCTTTGTGCAAAATTAATGTAGGAAAAATACTATATTTGTGTGGGCAGAGGAATGTGAACAAAATTTTGAAACTTTAACATCAGCTTTGACTAGTCTCCGTATTTTGTAATATCTAGACTTTGATAAACAATTTGTTTAATCTAACCTCATCCCTTATTATTGCTGTAACCGCAAGCTCTACTCTGACTTAAATAGTTTGAGAGAGCATGTGGAAGATTTTGGAAATATGCTTTGTGAGGACGAACGAAAATAATATTTGCAAAAATATTTCTACGAAGAAAATTACTTTACGGAATCATTTCACATTTTTAAAAGGACTTCCATGGATATCTCTAAAAAAGATCCAAAAAATGTCTCTATAAGATTTTTACAAAAGGCTATTGGACTACATTTATATTTCGAAGGAGGACTAAAAATATGTTCTAGTACAATTTCTAAGAGTTTTAAGAAAGCTTCTATACCCCTAATAAGCGATTTTGCTTTGATCTCTAACAGTGTTCGTCATATGAAATGGTACAGCAATTAAAGTTACAATTCCATCACGATTTCGTTGCATGTAGTTTGCCTGTTTTCTCGAATTATTTTGAAACTTGCTCGTGAATTAAAACGCAGCAAAATAATTAGAATCTTCAACGTATATAGCAGTCTGGACCAACTGCGATTTGCGCTTCAAAATTGAAGTGAAAGTTTCGCTCGTGGCGATTCCAAGAAGTTCTCCAAAGTAATAAATGTAAGATTATATAAGGGAGGAAAAATTTTATTTCATAATCATAAATATATGAGGTCTGCACGAAATTGCAATTATTAACAATAAAAGAGACGATAAATCTGAACTTAACTTGACTTAATAGTCCTTTATTATAGACTATGGTCTTTCTCCATCGCTACTGAAATTATCAACCACAAGATCGTAAGTCCGCTCACTTTATTCCGTTGCACGGAATGTGCAGTCTCTATACGTGGCGTAAATTGTAATAATAAAATTTCGCCCGGAAACTCCGAGACGAGGAGTCTTTGTTATATGCTGCGAGTGTGTGAAGTGTTCTGCACTCGTAAAACATTTCTTCTGATATCTGATGGGGTTGTTAACAGCAAAATAACGTATGTACGAATCGTGAGACGCGAATATAATTCAAAAGGTCCGAGGGGCTAGCGAAAAATGTCTCGTTTAGTTTAACGTGGGGCGCATGGAGGGGTGTTCATATCCCATTTATATGGTAAATTTCGAAATACTTTTTTCGCCATTTAAATTCCACGCATAATTAAATCCTATTGTGGGTGCTCATTAGGGATGCTCGTCCTAATGAGCAAATTTGCAGATAATCAGAACCAAAGAGAGCGCCACGTAGGCACCGGTCTGATAGTTTTAAACGGAATTGGTCACCCACTACAATTGCCGTATTACATTTTGATCGCTACTAATATCCGGTATTAGCGAGGGCAATTGCGATATCGTTATGTGTCAAATAACGAGAGAACGTCGGACAGCTGCTGCTGCTAGTACGGCCGTTGATTACAAATGACATGCGAACGATTGCTGGAATCATCAGATTTAACGACCTTATGCATTTATTCTTGCTTGCAATTAAACTCTCGCCCTTACTGTATTTTAGGTAATGACAGGACTCGCCTTTCGAGTGGTGTTTAATTTAACGGGTGTTTTTCAAGTTTAACGGTATAATTATAATTACAAATTATATGCCTAAGAAGATTGCTTGATAGCTGTTTAGAATAATTAATTAAGGATTTCTTAAGAGTTAACTAAGCTTGCGTATTTTTCGCTCCTTTATAAGGTACTGATGAGAATATTAGCCTCTTTGTACAAATTTTGTTTTTTTTAGAAAGCATGCTGTGCATTCAAAATTCAAAGTATAGATATACAAGGTATAGCCTAACACCAAAATGGAAATGTATGAGTGATTTAGAATAAAAAAATCATGAAATTGGATTCGTTTTGTGGAACAAATATCTCGAGTTTCATCTCCGAAAACTGTTACTTGACATTTTTGATTTTAGTTAAGATTAATTAGATACAACTACAGTTACGGTTCCTCTAGATTGAAACAAGGTCAGATGCGAGCGAGCCACCCTGTAGTGAAGGAAAATACGTAGGTCTTAACGTAAGTGTGTAAGTATTGGAAATAGCCACCGGGACATCTTGTATGTGGGGTCGTTCAAGTTGTTTCATGGGATTTGGGAAGTTTTGTTTCAAATAAACACGGAAATGGAAGGGGTTGTTGAATTGTCAATTTAATGTTCGATATTTATTATAAAATTAGTCAGTAATTGTTTAATTAATTTAATTCTATTTCTTGTTTAAAACGCATAAATAATTAAGGGAATACGTAATCGAAATTTAATCGTACTACAACTACAGATTTAAATATACGAGTACTACTACTACTTACGTAAGTAAGTGCGAATTTCCTTATACGAAATTTGAAAACTGGAAAAGACTTTATGTTTGGTGGACGTTGGAGGGCTGCTAGTAAATCAGTTAAAAATAATTGTCACAAATTGTTCATGTATAGCAAAAGTAACTAGGTACTAGCCCCCTATAGGAACAAATAAAGAACTAGCACCTCTTTGTTTTAAAAGGGAATAATCGTGCAGTAACTCTCCTTATACATAAAAGTCACAAATTTTCAAGGGGTTAACTTCTGCAGTGCGTCAAATATTTTTCTTTCTACAATTATTTATTAGTACTGGAACCATTAGCAATCCAATTCTATTTGGATAAGTAAAATAACTGCCCCAAAGGCCTAGCCCTAGTAATGATAATGATATAGTTCCGTTCTGCTAGGTGTTATGGTTGCAGTGAAAAATATAAAGAAGGATCACAAAATTTGGGACTTCTGGAAACAAATCCTAAACAAATCGTTTTGATCATTGGTTTAACTGACCGATATTCTTATAGTATTCGAATGGTTATAGCAGTTCGTTATCAGGAACTCGTTATGGCTTCTCTTAATAATCACAACGCGTAGTGGTCAATATTGCGAGAGCCGCAACACGAATTTCGTTATGTGGCCTCTTTAATTAACCACACGGCGTTTTGGCACGAATAACGTGTTATGGCTGTTTCAAAGAGATCACATGTTTCCTTGCTCAATGAGCGCTTTTGTTTTTTGAGACTCACAATGAGAAGATATATAGGGTTCAATACACTGAAATGGCTTTAGATGCGCGGCTGTCTAATTTTGTCATTTATGTGGGACGTTGCGCATTGTCGTAAAGATTGCTACTTACCCACTAGTGAGTAGTGACTAGATGATGTAATTTGTTGAACAATTCGGCCACTTACCTGAAACAAACAAAAAAAAATTAAGTAAGTATAATGCGTTCCTACTGTATCAAATATAGGCTTTATCAAATAAGCGTGTCAAAAAATTGGTTGTCTACGAGCCCGATGCAACAGTTTTTTTTAAATAAACCAAAGATATGTTTCAAAATTGCCTGTGGAACTAACGGATTTACCATGAAGAAGGGAGTGAAGAAAATCAACCCAATTTTTTCTGACACATTTACCTGTAATAATAGTCTATTACGTCATAAGGTTGTATTACAGGTGAGTTCGCGACAATTCTAGGAACCTTTAATACGCAAATTACAAGATAATTATCACTTCCAAACGATCTATTCTATTTTTTTTCATTACGCACGGGTGTAGGTAATGGGTATTATATTATGCAGCTACATTTTACGTTATAACGTCATTTTCGGAAAAGTCGTAGCAAAATAATATTAAGATATGTACAAAATAGCAACATGATTTTTAAAAAAGCATTATTTAACGTACAGTAAAGATATGGTATAAATATAATAAGATTTACAGTTTCTCTTTAGTTGTTCGCTGGTAAAAAAACGTTTTTCTGCGCCCAAAAGTTGATTTTTATTAAAATGTGCCTTGTGTGCCATTTGTAATTAGGTTTTTACCTTCACCAATCTTAAGCGTTATAATATAGTGCCATTTATATAGTTTTTATTTTGTATTATACATTGTATTTGGCACATATTGTATCGTTTATTGGTGGCGACAAAAATTTTTCACATTTGTGTAACAGGTTAATATTTACTGCACTGTAAAATTGGACGAATGCCTAATTTCGAGATTCACTTGAACGTTAAAATGAAATAAATTTGTGCGACAGTTTTAAACGAATGGTCGAACGATTTTGTTGGAAACAGTTTGCGAATAGCCATAAAATGTGTTTCAATTCCGTATTAGTAGCAATAGTAGCCGGATGATAATATGTAGACATTATTTAAAGCATTTGTAACCTTTTACTAGATTTCGACTAAAAAGTTCTCAAGATTTTTATGGTGTGCAAATTAATTTTAAGATGAACAAGTATATTTATACCTTAACTGTTCATCTTCCCTATTTGACACAATTGTGGAAGATGTTTCGAAGAAGCCCCAAGTAGCACAAATAGTTGGCTTTCGCATGACGCTACATTTTTCCAATATTTGAACGTTGGATCAATGGATCAATATTGACAATGTATTTATTTCAGTGTTGAGACTATATTGGCAATACTGGATAGCGCCAACAAGCTGACCAAGATTGGACAAATGATAGGCCGCCATGTTTTGGCGAATATTTAGTATAAGAAACAAGATTCTTTCACCACATTCGTGCAATGTTAGTGTAAATTGTTCACCCAATATTAAATTCGCAATATTGGCCCAATCTTGACATTTCAATAGTAATAGTTGAACCAACATAAATTGGTATGTTGGTATATTTCCAAGCGTTAACATTTTATTTTATGTGATCTTTCGTTCCCGGATCCTCCGGATGGATCTTTAGAACACTACTCATTAATCGAACACGAAATTCAAAAGAGTATTAATTCTTTTCCTGCTGGATCCAGCCCTGGTATAGATGGTTTACGCCCTCAATTTCTTAAAGACATCATCTCAAAATCGGCCGGAGATGCAGGGAAAAGAGCATTGACTGCTATAACTAAACTTTGTAACTTTATGGTAGACGGTAAAGTACTCTCAGAAATTTTGCCAATACTTTACGGGGCAACACTTTGCGCCCTTCACAAGAAAGATGGAGGAATACGTCCTATCGCAGTTGGCAACACTTTACGACGCCTAGTTGGGCACACAGCATGCACAAAATCAAATGAGAAAATCCAAAAACGCCTGGCCCCACATCAAGTTGGAGTAGCAACAAAACGTGGATGTGAAAGCGCGGTTCATTCTATCAGAACCTATGTAAACAACCCAGCAAATTCCGAAAAAGTTTTACTCAAAATCGACTTTCGTAATGCTTTCAACAACATCGAACGAGATAACATGCTGGAAGAATTCAAGTCCTTTGTGCCCGAGCTTTACCCTTTGATGTATCAGTGCTACCGCAAACCCACGTTGCTCTTCTACGATAAAACCAAAATTCTATCACAACGCGGAGCACAACAAGGCGACCCATGCGGACCATTGGGTTTCAGTCTAACCGTACAACCACTTGTAGAACAGATGACTTCGGAACTGAACGTATGGTATCTTGATGATGCCTCTCTTGCAGATAATTTCAAGACTGTGTTGGCTGATTTTATAAATCTATTGAAGCTTGCTAATGAAAGAGGATTGGAAATTAATACAGGAAAATGTGAACTTTTCTTTTGTAATGGTTACGTGAACGAGATTGTATTACGTTCCTTTCAACAAATTTGCCCCGGTATCCGTCTAGTAACTTGTCATGATCTAGAAATTCTTGGTTCTCCAATCTTCGAAGAAGCATACTCAAACTGCTTTATGAAAAAGTTACACCAACTCCAATGTTTAACGGATCGCCTCTCAGGAATTAACACTCACATAGCGTATTTCTTATTACGTAACTGCCTTTACATTCCGAAATTAACTTCTTACGTACATGCGCAGTGTGGAATTTTCCACAAATGTTGATATCATTCGACGACCTCCTAAGAAGCTCCTTTACCAACGTCCTCAACATGAATATCAACGATGACGAATGGCGACAAGCAACTTTACCTGTAATTGACGGAGGAACTGGCCTTCGAAAAATATGCGACATAGCACTACCTTGCTTTCTCAGCTCAACCTACGGTGCTCAGACTTTGGCGTCTCAAATTCTTCCCCATATGGATGGCCAATTTCCTGTCCACCTTCAGGCTGATGCTTTAACGGCATGGAGTTATTTAAATACTGAGATTGCTGCAATTCCTCATAGTCAAAAATCCTGGGATCTAATCAACATCAAGCGAATTTAAATCCCAGACAAATACTGATAATGCACGATTCCTTGCAGTTCAAGGTGCACTATCTGGAGCTTGGCTCCAATGTATTCCTTCTGCCAATATTGGTACCATGTTGGATAGCCAAGACTTTGAAACCTGTATGGCTCTCCGCCTTGGCTGCAAGAGGTTTCAAAAGCACCAATGCAACTGTGGAAAGGTTGTAGAGGAAAATGGGCATCACGGTTTAAGCTGCTTATCTAGCAAGGGAAGACTTTCACGGCACACAGAGCTGAATCACATCATTCAGAGAGCTCTTGCGTCAATTAAGATTTGTTCAATTCTGGAGCCTGTAGGTTTGTCACGCGACGATGGAAAACGACCAGATGGAGTCAGTCTAGCACCATGGCGAAGAGGACAACGCTTAATTTGGGATGTCACCTGCGTGGACACTGTTACGGCATCATACATACATCAAACATCAATAACCGCCGGATCAGCTAGTGAAATTCAAGCAAAGAAGAAGCACGAAAAATATTCCGATTTGAAATCTAACAATTTTTTCATTGTGGCTCTAGCTTTTGAAACCTTTGGCCCCTGCAGCTCGGAAACAACATCATTTTTGATGTGTATTGGACAAAACCTCATAGCAGAATCCGGAGACAGCCGTGCTAAAAGTTTCCTATTCCAAAGAATATCGCTTGCCATCCAACGTGGAAACGCCGCTAGCATTAGGGGCACCCTCCCAGATCATTCAGGAATGGACGAAATATTTTCATTGTGAAAATGAATCATGGCAGAAAACTCAAGTGGATACTTGCTGAGCTCTCCAAGGCTTCTACTGACGCTACTTGCGTCCATCACATTATATTAAGATTATTGTTGTTACCTACTCATACTCTTAGTTTAGTTTAAATTCAATAACCACTTAATATCCATATGTCATAAATACTACTGTTTATTTTAATACACTTGCAATTTTATGTAGGACCATCAATCTCGATTGCCAATACTGTACCAAATCTTTTTAGCCTTTATTGGACCAAAATACTGTGCTGCTTGTGCTACCAATATTTCTTACTTTTCTAAAACCGTTGTGATTCAAGGCGTCCGCTAAAAAAGGAAGACATCTAAAATGATTTCTGGGAAGTTACCTGATAACTTGGAAACATAAACAGTGCTTTTCATTAATGCCATAAAAGACACATTTGGGTGAGGAGTTCACAACTTATTTACCAAATCAAAATGACTTTCAAAAGATATTCTTAAATATGCACCTGTGAAAATTTTTTACCATAAGTCCAGAGAAGACTATGATAGTTTTAAAACCCCAATCCCACATTCGGTTTTTAAGATAGAGAGCCTTGTGGACGTTTTCAAAAAGATTTTTGAGGACAGTTTCTAGGAGAATTCTTAAACATGTTCGTAAGCAGATTCCTATAGTCATTTTTTAAATTTCTAGGTAGGGATTTCCAATAAGTAGTACCCAAGGTTACAACAAAATGTCTAGAATAATTTCGAAAAAAGTTTCCTAATGGCGTAAAGAGAGCAATTTTCGCCGCTTTTCCTTTACAACAAATTTGGTTTGGTGTTTTTTAGTTCAGTATTTCATTGTATTTTGTTAATGTTATTGTTTGACAACCGTCGCTAATTTATCTTATGGCCACAATCTCTCAGAAAAATTTGCGGTGTCAACAGAAACTGAGAAAATACGATTTCATAACAGTACTTAATAAAGCAATTAAAATGCCAGGAGTGAAACTATTATTAAATTCCCCAGCAGAAGTGTTACTCGCACTTCCGATTTGAATATTTGAATCAAGATTACTCGGCGCAGAAACATCAATATTGCAAATAGTGATGTAATATCGTTAAGCCTCATCCAAACATTTATCTTGAAGTTTAAACAATAACAGAAAAACAACGGCATTACGCAACGAAGATAATACTTTGCCATATGCTTTATAAACGGCAGGAGATCTCCTTCAGCATGATTCAGGATGGTTGTCTGCAAAGTTTTCATTATATCAGCTGCTCTATTCATCGCAGTCCTTGCATCTGCACCGTATCAAACATGTAAGTGTATATTATCACCCAAATCAATGAATAACTATGTTCTTTTAGGTCCAACCGACGTTGATGCTGTTCAGGTAAATGATGTAACTTTTAATGAATGCACGTTGGCGCCTTGTCAACTCAAGCAAGGACAATATCTCTACGCCACTCTCAACTACACTTCTCGTAAGTAGCACGAAGGGAACCTCACTTCATGTATTAACTACTAAGTTTAGTGCAAGAATTTGGAGTACCGAATGTGACAGAAAAAGTCCTAACAGTGTCCGGTCACCCGTACTATAGAGCGCCATTTTGTGAAGCTCCAAGAGTATGTCCCTTAGTGGCAGGACTCACTGAGCTCCTCGTTCGTAATACTACCTATTTAAGTTATCTTCCATTGGTAAGATATTTACTGCTTGCGTTCGTGCATGAACTATTCCATTTGTAGGGCTACCATCTTCTACGGCTAACAATTACAGAGGGCGCCGAGACGGTTTTTTGTGTGCAATTGCCAATCGAAATGGTACCATAGTGAGCAAAACATAAACTATACCCCTATTGATATATGTATCCATTCCTTAACTACTAGCACAGTTTTTAACTAAGAAATTAGGTTGATCTTGGCCAGAAGAGTATTCAACCTTTGTCCTAGCAATTGAAAGCAAGAAAAAATCCAATACTCCTGTCAGATTAAAAATAATAAATAAAATAATAAAAAACTATTTATATATTTTCATTTTTTCGAAGTTAAATTATTTCCTTTTTCATATAAATCCTTTGCCACTGAAGCGGCTCAGTCCGTAAATATTCCTCGAGAATAATAGCTATCATTATTGACTCGTGATATAATCAACTATTAAGTGTTTGATATCGAAATTACAAAAATTAGTTTATATCGATGTTGTAAGGATAATGTGTGGTCGACCAAAATTTTGCATTTGCGAATTTTTGATCCTTACTGAGGATTAATTACGGTTTAGTATACGATTTACCTGTTCAGTGTCTGACGTTAGCATTGCTTACGCAATATATTATGGGCCGCGGTATTCACTACCCCTTTTAATTTGTTTGTGTTGTTGGATGTTACAGATTAGGCAGAAAGCGTCCTTATTGAGCTCAACAAGGCCGTTGCGACATGTAGTAGGTAATTTTTATTTTTCCCCGATCCTTGATATAAGGTTTGATTACACACTGGTTTTTAATAGAATCGAATTGTAATTACTACCTTTGTTTGCCATTCACTTAATGTGTTTCTCTGTTGTTTTATGTGGAAGCCTGTTTTGATATTAAAACTTTCTCTGACTACGTGTTGATCTCCTTTTTACTAAAAATTAATTTAAATTTGCAGATCTATGTACATATTACAGAGTCCTAGTCATTAGAAGAGAAGAGACAATTCTAAACTGAAGATCGTACATACAAGACGCACATCGCCTGTGACTGCTCTGCGACCCCGGAGTAGCGCAACGACTTTGGCATCGGTAATAACTTAGAAGTAGCATTTTCAAAACCACAAACGTAATAAACTTTCTAAAAAACATTCACATTCCAAAACATGACAACGATCTTTGTAATTCAGGCATTATTCATTCGATTAAAAAAATCCTCTTATTCTTGAATCGTTATTTGTCTTATTGATCTGAACCAACAATGCATCTTTGAAATATAATTTGGTATGTGGTTATGATTTTCGGCATTCTAAAGGAAAAACAGAAATAGGAGTGACCCAGAATTTTTAAGCGAAGTTTTTTGAATTTTCGATCCAATTGGTTACGATTTTCTTTAGCTTTGTAGTGTTTATAATTCCTTTTTTTATCAATTTGGAATCCTTCGAATTGTTTTGTTAACCTTACTTATCTTTTATTAAGTATGTGCAAGTGCATGTGATTTTAAAAAGTAGTGTACCTACTTTAGAGAATGTACTTGGTTTTTTGAACTTTTCTAAAATGCAAATACCTCTAGAATGTAAGAAATTCACTATTATCAACGACTTTATCTTCGCCCATCCCATATTCCATTTGAAAAAAGATTGTAAGCAAGTTACTCGGTTGAATTAAAAGGAATTTATTAGAAAATTAACAAAAGACTCCAGTAATAACTACCTATGTCTTAGTCTTAGGGTTTCTAATCACATTTTAAAAAGATTCTTTGGTAAAGATTACAAATAGTTCGTTACTCTTCAACAATAAACCTTCATACAAAAGATCCAAAACTTGGAAATAATAATTCGTTGCAGCCATTGTAATTGGGATCTTACTAGCCGCAATTTGAAGACCTAGAAAGTCTAAAGGATGCACATCTGCATTTTTCAATTACTCATTATTAAAGTTAAAACCTGAATAGACCACAGGTTCAATGAAGGGCATAACAATTGAATGGAAATAATGCACGTTTCCTCTCAATTTTTGATTCAAATAATCAGTGCATGATTACATAAAATTTGTCACGTTGGTATCGACCGACCTGTCGAAATGCAACTAGATACAAAAAAAATAATTAATTGCAGAAGTTGGATCACACGACAGAGTCTTGAGTCTAAATTATAATTCATAACTTTATAGCCGAGCGCATTGCAGTAGTCGGAATTTCAACTCAATTACATAGATATAAATTTAATTACAATGGAATGAATAAAATTCAAGAAATACATAAATTTTATTTGACGTAATCTGCATTAAATGTAGTTTTAATGAATTTAAACACCCCCTTATTACGTTTTAATGAAAACCTCAACTAAAAATATACATTACGTGCCTAATATAAATTAGATTAGGGGTCGACTGTTACAAAATTTAACGCGAGTAAGACTAATTTAGTAAAATGCCATCGGCCGAAATACCTAATACACAATATACACAGCCACCATCTTTAGCGGTATCATAATTCATTTCGCGTTTCTACATTTTTTTTCTGCCGCAACACAAAAGTCCGCACGAATTCGTAATTTAACTTGTTCAGCTTTACGGCGCAAAAGTTTCGTGGATTTTTAACTTCGGCCGGATCCAGTCAAAAAGTCCGATATGCTCCCTTTAATTTAACGTTAAGGTTATAAATTGTGAGTGCAGGAGTGAATGCATCCTGTATTTCGTAGAGGGTGTACGCATAATTCGGGGCCCATCACGCTGATTAATGTTGGTGGTGTTTTGATCTATGTGCGGGCGAATGTAACTACAAATTTAATTCGAATAGGTACAGAGGTAAAGATATGTTTGAGCGTAATTTTATTTTGACACTGGTGTTTTATTAGAGTTTTATTCAAAACGCCCGCGTGCTGAGGGTAAGAATTAATAGCCTACGGCTGAAAACCCAATTATTTTTCTCTTTTCCGCAAGATTGGGTTGTATTATGACACGCCGTTTACATTCTCTACTGCGCTATTCTCGACGGGATACGTTAGTAAAACAAGAAGGAAAAATTAGGGAGTTTTAAGCTTACAGGATGTGTAAATAGGAGAGAGTGGTGTATTTGTCGCTGAAGAAAAATTACTTGTAAATTTCGCGTTTTATCGACGAAGGGTAGGTCTGCCGGGTTATACTAATAACCAATTCGCGTGCCTTGCGGTAATTAACGCATTTCGTTAACGATATCGTTGTTTTTGGTTTTACATTTGCCATAGTATCGTAAAAGAATCTCCTTCGTGACCACCTTTGCGCCTAATTCCCACCCGAGTAGATGTTACCTAATTATGTTCCGTATTTGTAATCGTTTGTCTTTTGCAGGGTGTTTTACAAGAATTTCATTAGCTGAATCTGACGCAACGTCCGACTTTTCGTTCGGTTGATGCGTTAGATATAAATTGCTTTGTTATCATACTGAGAGCCCTTTAGAACGGTTATATTCCACATTACTGTTGGCTTAGCTATTCAAATGAACCCATATTCACTCGCGAGTTGTTTGAACAACGTGACGTACTAAGTGGATTAACTCAGAGTTGGGTTTGCGTGTAATAATCGTCTTAACGTCTGCATTGTTCCACACTTAAAAACTGCCCCTTTTTAGGTTTCGTCTGTTATAGGAAGTAGCGGTGATAAATTTCGCGTTTCTCTACTGTTTGCCGTATTCATTGATCTTGTTTTGGCGTTTCCGCTACAAAATAAGCCCGATGAATACCAAACAACTATTTTTCTTAGTTACAAGGATTGATTTTCGGGTATAACTTCCCCTATTTGAGGTAGTTTCCGTAAATTGCAGGTAGCCATCACGAAGATGAAAAACTGGTAAGGGTGGATTGCCGTTGCATTATTCCAGACAAATATTCTCTTCGCAAACGGCTGAAGTGGGATCTACATTGATATCCTACACGTCGTATTATAATCAATGCCCGAGTCGATAATGACATGAGAGGCCTGGTATCTAGAGGCGCTTCGTTACGAAGGGTGTCGTGCCGAAAGTATTTATGTTGGTACTAGGAGCTCAAGAAAAAAAGTAAAAGTAATGGAGTTAATTTCTTGAGTTGTGTTTCAACCACCGCAACCGTAAGCAAAAGCTGTAATTAATCGCTGTTCTCGTCAAGATATTTTTGTTGCGTCAGAAAGCCATATTCCGTTTTGAACTTCATTTTATATCGTGCTGACAGATGTCATTGGCATGTACAATGATTTGATTCACTTTATCTACCCTTGACGTTAAAGTGATCCCTTTATCTACTCTTACGGTTAAAAAGATTCTAAGCCTACTCATTCAACCCTATTCAAATTTAACAACTGCTATAAAATGAACATTTTTAGACCATTTCAAAAACTATAGGTACGTAAAGTACTCTCCTCCGACACACCGTTTTCGAGATATTCGCTGTTAAAGTTTGAGCATCATGTACGAGTATGTTTGCAAAATGACAATTATTTCGTCCGGAAGTTCCAATCGCCTTTTGTAAGTATCCTCCTCCGACACTCCGCTCTGGAGAAATGATCGGTATTATAACCGATCACAATAAGTGGACGAGAAGGAGGAATGAATTTCTTTCGTTGAGACTATTCATTAGAGTACCATGAAGGATAAAACCAGCCCCCCTTCCCTCCAACTTCCCATTGTGATAAGGGAATAGGGAGGTAGTTGGTAGAAAACAGTTTCTTTCGTTGATGCTTTTAATTAAAGATAATAGACTTTCTTAGACATTTCCTACAGATCTTGTCTAAATGGCGGAGTTCAGACAGGGATATCATCCGTGTCTGCTCTTGCACTAGAATATCATGACGGACAAAACCAACTAAACCATTTTTTGCCCCCCCCCCCCCCCCGCAAGTTTTTAAACATGTTATTTAGCACCACTAGAGCCTTGCGTATACAATATCTGGGACAAATTGGTTGCCACACCTAAAAGTTATACAAGTTTTACTTTCAGAGACAACATCTTGAGAAATAATTTATGGGAGAGCCCCCCTTCAGACAACAAAAGTTGAAGACCGTCTGGTACACCAAGTATCTATAGCCTACCTATTGCAAAAAAATTCAGGATTCTAGGACGATTCCCCAAATAGTAATTTAAAACCGCACAACTGGGTTCAAACGGACGGACAGGTGAACGGACGGACAAAAACGCAGCACATTTCTTTTAACTTTTAAAAAATACGCTAAAATGCTTAGAAAAGAATGCCAATGGTAGCTCTGTGACCGATACAAAAAGTTTTGGCAAAGTTCTGACCCGAGCCGCGAAAACTGTAACAACTTCAAGTTGAGGCGACCATCACGCGGGAGAGATTTATGGGAAGCGTCGTTTTCAGGTTGCGGTGGGTCCATTTCATATTTGGGATTCGGCGAGTACAAATCTGGAGGGAGAGAAAGATTGCAGGTCGAGCTCTGCACTTTAGAATCGCGTAAAACGAAATTCTTCGCCAAGTTTTCAAAACGAAAATTGCGACTTGTATACACCATTTTTTCAGATCGCGTCAAAATTTTATTGTTGATAAAGAGTTTGAACCGAAAGCCGTATAACTGTCGTATCTAAAAGAATCGTCAACTGCGCAAGTGAAGTTTCGTCACACCATTTTCGAAGAATTGATTGTCGTGAATACTTTATACATTTGTTTATGCAAGGTACCTACTAATAATAGTTATTTATTTAATCAGTGGGATAACGGCCTCATTAACTTACGAATGCGACAATTGCGCATACGAGGGCGTTAGCCCGAGCTATTGAAAGAGCATGAGTATGTTAATGGCCGTTAGCCCAAGTATTAAATACAACTTTTTATCTGCGACTATTCTACTGCTAAAAACGAAAAATAAATTTGATGCATTTTTTTAAATTTCAATCGAAGTAGCATAGTTTTCGACGCCATAGAAACAAGAAAATCCTAAAGAAAATTTGTACGTCAAAAATTTTGCTTCTGTTTAGTTGATTTTTGATCATACATTGTTTTGGCAAGGGCTTATCCCACTGAGTGTAGTAATGAAGTTCTTATCCCACTGAGTGTGGTAATGAAGTTCTTATCCCACTGAGTGTGGTAATTAAGTTCTTATCCCACTTAAAATGACCGGGATAAGTGAGAGTTATCCTACAGGCGCAGATAAAATTATAAATAACACGACAACCGACAAAAAGGCAAGGACAATTAATTTGTGCTTTCTTTTGAAGAAAAAGCGGAACATTGGAGGTAGAAGTTCGTCTTTCATGGCGATCGGACGTGTTTTGAGCCAGCTCCGGCTGATTTTAGTGGTATTTGTGTTTGTATATGTTTAAAATGTATTATGTCTCGTGCAGCCGGGAGCGCAAAAAAATGTGTAATTGTTTAGTGCTTATTTCATCGAAATCGGTTCAGTGGTTGAGATTTTACGAATGTTTACAGTTTTAAGTTTAATCTCAAAATTAATAACGCGCGGGAATAATTAAATCCCGAGAAGACAAGGCAGGAACCTCCAATCAACAGGACAAAATAGGGCGTAAAGTTAAGATAAGTGCTTGCTTGCTTACTTACTCACTTACTTACTTAGATTAGAATTAAGGCTAAATTGAAACTTGAAACTTGAAACTTTGACATATGCCTGGCGTCGCCGCCTCTCCCAGGATTTAGTCAACTGTCGTGAGGATGCGTCCCTGGTAGGCACTATCAGGGACGTTTCACCACTACTTTGTTGCCATCGCGCTGGGCCGCGACATATGCCAAACAATGTGGTGGAGTTTGTGGATTGGGGGGGTTGTGGGGGGGCGGCTAACTGGGTGTTATCCGACCCGAACGGGTACGGCCACAGCTTCGCCACTGGTATTCTGCCTTAGAGGGAACTCTGCTTTCTAGTGATAGCTTCTTCTCCTGGCGTTCATTGTCTTCCGATGTTCCTATCCTTTGGTATCGTTCCCTTCCCTGTTTTCCCCCGTGTTCCTCCCCTTTTTATTGTTGCCCTCTCTCTGTGTTACTTTCTGTCGTTCCCTCTTCCTCCTCCTCTTGGCTACTTGTGCTTATGTCTGATTCTTCTTCCACCTCCAATATTCTTCTGCTTTCTTTCTTCATTTGATGCTTGTCTCTGCTCCACTCTTCCCAACTTCCCATGGGAATCCCCGAGGCCATTACCGTTTGGTCTATGGTGGTGTTCCATGTGAAGCAGGGTCGGCCTACCTTCCATTCCGAGGCCCACAGATTCTTAGCAGCCCGTAGGATATGGTCTTTGTTCCTCCTGTTTATATGTCCCCAGTATCTCATCTGTCTCATCTTCAGTCTCCTGGTGATCGTCTTTCCCTCTAGTAGTTCCCTTATCTGCTTTCTTGTAAGGTTGCTGTTTTCCATCAGTATCCTGAGTGCCTTCCGCTCCGCCCTCCTCAATGTTCGTCTGTTACTTCTTGTTAGCGCTGAGGTATTAACTCCGTATAAGATTGTCGGTGCTATGATCGTGTTGTAAATCATCATCTTCAAGCTGTCCGGGATTTTCTTCTCTCGTATAAAGTTCCGAATTCCGTGCGTGATTCTGAATGCGTTGGTTATTCTGTCTTTCACTGTGTTGTGCCTGCTGAGTGTGCTGCTTATGTACGCTCCCAGATATTTAATCTTGTGCTTCATAGTTATCTCCTTCCCGGCTATTGCGATCTTGTCTCCTTCTTTGTATTGGGTGTTGCTTCTTGGGTCTCTTATCATCATGTACCTCTTTTCGTTGTTTATTTGTAAGCCGACCATTTCCAGGTATACCTCGCTGGTTTCGACGAAGTCCTCAATGTCTTCTAACTTATCCGCGATTACGAGTAGGTCGTCCGCGTACGCCAGTAGTATCGGTAGTTGTAATTGGTCCCTTGTGCTGAAGTTCCTCACCACCATCCTTGTTTGTTCTAAAGCGTGATCAAGTGTTATCGCGAAGAGCCTTGGAGAAAGCGGACATCCTTGTTTGATTCCCCTGGTTTTCTTTTGGTGCTCTGTCTTCTTCCCAAACCATTGTATGCTAGTATGCTCCCTTAGGCACGCGTTTATGATTCTGTTGATTAGGAATTTGGGCAGTCCCAGCATTGCCAGAGATGTGGTTATTGCTTCATGCTTCACTTGGTCAAAGGCCTTCGCCAAATCTATTGCTAGAAGCCATGTTTTGGTTCCTGCCCTCCATTGTTCATCTAGGATCCTCCTGGTCGTGAATATATGGTCATCGGTTGATCTTCCTTTTATGAACCCTACTTGGTATGCTGGTGTCTCGGGTATGTGGCCCTCTAGGCATTGTAGTAGGTAGGTCGCATATATCTTGTACCCCGCACTGCATAGCGAGATTCTTCTGTAGTCATCTGTTCCTTGTGGTGACCTGACCTTCGGGATGGGGATCTGCACTGTCTGCTGCCATTCCTTAGGGACCAAGTTCCTGGTCCATACCTCCTGTATCAATGCATGTAGGTCCTTTATTAGCCATTCTGAGGCGTATTGTAGTAATTCGGCCTGGACTCTATCCTGTCCTGGCATTTTCCCCTTTTTCAGCTTTCCTATTATCTCCACCATTTCTTCCACCGTGGGGGGTGGCGGCAGTGGCCAGTGGTCGTCCTCCGACATTAGCTGGGCCTGCTCCTCCTGTTCTCCTTTCAGGAGTTTCTCCCACGCTGTCATTGGTATATATTTTCTGTTTCCCCCTTGTTTCCTCCTTTTGTTTTTTTTGATGTGCTTATACATTTGCGCATTTCTCTCCATTGGTCTGAGCTTGGCGATATTCTCCGCGAACTCGGCGAATTCCTTAATTTCGTGTTGCTCAAAGGCTCTGTTTTTCTCTTCCTTAGCTTCCCTTAGCTCTTTCTTTGTTTCAGGTTTGTGTGGATTTTGCCCAAACCTCTTGGTTGCTCTGCTGTGATTATCCATGGCTTGTTTCCTGTTCGGGGACATGGGTGGTTTCTGTTTCCCGAGTGTTTTCCCTGCTGCCTCTTTCAGCGTTTCGGCGATCCTGTTCCAAGATGGTCTTCCTTCCCCCTTTTTGTTTCTGATCTCTTCCTCTGCTCCTTTATGTACTCCTCCCTTTTCTTCTCCCCTGACAGAAGTTTCACATCCCACCATTCCGTTCTCCCGCTTTGCTCCTTGTTCTTTTCTTCCCCCTCTCTTCCTCCTCCCCTCTTTACTTTCCCCCTTACCATTTTGTGGTCCGATCCTACTGTTTTTGCCCATATGCCTACTGTGTTCGTGATTCTTATTTCCTTTGATTTCGTCCTTATTATGTGGTCAATCTGCGATTCAGAGTTTCCCCTCCTCCATGTTGTCAGCACCATTTTGGAGTTGCTGAATGTGTTTTCCACCCTCTGTCCATGTAGGTGTACCATGTTCCTAAGCTCGCTGCATGCCGTTCCCATTGTCATGCTCGTGCTTGATAGCTTTGCCTATACCGTGTTCCTCGTCTTCACTTCCATCCAGTTTGCCTAGTTGCGCATTGCAGTCGCCTAGTATGATACCCGGGTTCTTTCCGCACTTTTGTTCTATTGCTTCACTTAGCTTTCTAAGTTCCGCCTGCCCTCTTTGTCCGAGGGGATGTGGCATCCTATGATTGTTAGTCTTCCTATTCTCGTCTTGATTTGGGCCATGCATATGCTCTCGCTTTTTTCTTCAAATTTTTCCACCTCAATGCCTCGCTACTTCCTGATTACGATTGCCGCACCCCTGCTGGTTCTCTCCTTTTTCCCTCCCCCTATCCACCAGTCGTAGTTCCCGGTCGCAGCCATCCCTCTTGCTAGTTTGGTTTCTTGTAAACTGGCTACATCTATTCCTTGTTTCTTTAATTCATTGTCAATTAGCTCCCTTTTCCTTGGGTCGCTTGCCCCTTGCACATTCCACGTGGCTACCCTCATGCTGCTGTCTTCTTCTATATCTTGGCTCAGGCTCTAGGCTAAATTTAATTTAAAATTGAACAAAAGAGAAAAGATAGAATAGAGAGGCGCAAGTCACTGGGAGCTACATTGAATATACCTACTTCGAAGCGGGGTGGAACAAATTGACCCTTGGGAAAGGAAACATAAACTTGTCAACCGGAGACATATAAAGAAACCATTGGCTATAAAGCTCTCAAATTTCGGTCTAATAGGCATTGATAGTGTCTACCAGGGACGCATCCTCACGACAGTTGACTAAATCCTGGGAGAGGCGGCGACGCCAGGCATATGTCAAAGTTTCAAGTTTCAAGTTTCAAGTCCATACCGCGGAAATTTTTCCATAAATAAACTAAATTGGAAGTAATAAACGGCGATGAACCTGAAGCACAGTTGTCCTGATTTCAAATTCGCCAACCAGACTTTCGGATTCACTTTTAAGGAGTAACCAAATAAAGGCTACTATCCAATTCTCAGATTTGCTGCTAACTTTCCCAAGGAGAAAATCAGCTTACCGCGAGAGAACATTTCAACGCATCGATAAATGTAAGTTATTTGAATTTTTTGCATTGTGTAAAAACAAGAGTCATTGCAACGTTCCTAAAGGGGCCAATTTACGGGAATTTATTCCGTCAACTAATTTCTGTATTTTTTATGAACCCAAACCAGTGATATTGGTAGAGTTTTTCTCATTAATTGTGAAGTGACTTTTTAAGTTGATTAATACCATTCTTTTGTGTGGATTAAATTCATTTAGCATCCAAAGGCGTGCAAATTTGTTTTTGAATAGAATTTTATAACTGGCATTGTTGTAATTATGAATAGTAAAAAATTTTGGTAATTAATTAGAATTGGACGTGATCACGAGACAGGGTTTAACTTTTATTTTGTATCAATTATTACATGAAGTACATGAGTTTTTTAAATTTTCAAAACCGAGAAATGAGGACTCAGATTTCTACATCAATCTTTTAGATGATTTTTCTATATTAAATATG
Organism: Photinus pyralis; assembly: GCF_008802855.1. Lineage (NCBI taxonomy): Eukaryota > Metazoa > Arthropoda > Insecta > Coleoptera > Lampyridae > Photinus > Photinus pyralis. The sequence goes on from NW_022172151.1 coordinate 24,799, forward strand.
GCAATTTCACCATTCATTTTGTAAAAAATATTTGCTTAAAATTATTTCGAAAAAGCCTAATTATTTCTAAAATCGATCGGTTAAGTCATATGGTCCCTAAATACGTAACAGTTTACACAGCAAATCTTTAAGGGATCATGAGTATTACTCACTCATGGAACATAAGTCCTCCAAATTTGAAGATTGCTTTTCATATTTGTCTTGCAAGATTTAAAACAATTATTTTAATTATTATACCAACTGCAAAAGTGTTATTTCAAGAGCATGTTACGTACAGAACTTCTAAGTCTCCAGAGAAACAAATGTCAATAGGGCCATTTAATCTCTTGTGTTCTTTGTTTTAATTTTCTTTACCTTACTTCTGTCTTATTGTTGTGCATAAGTATTATTTTTGTTTTCTTTATGGATTATGAATTCACGTGTACCGATGGTAGGAGTGAAAAACCTCCCACCTTTTAAGCAATTTTTCTTTAAATTTGAAATTGTTTTTTCTTTTTCTTATCTTTTATTTTTGCTTAATAAAGAAACATTATTATTATTATTATGGTAGGTGTATCTTGTGAGAACTCAGGTCTAGCCTGGTTAACTAATCGCACGGATTAAAATCAAGTAACGATTAGTGTCTGTGTCTGATGAAGTTATGTAGGGTCCTTAAAAAAAAAAAAAAATCACACACGTACATTGGACATCTAGGGATAGTATGTAATTCGTACTTACCAACATACCTATTGATGGGCACAATAGCCAACGCTATCAGGGAAAGAGGAAAACAAAACAAAAAAAATCATTATAATAATTCCTGTAATTTTATTAAATGGAGTTTATTGTGTAAGTGTTTCTTTGGCTTTGCGTTTGGGTTGAATACGAGTGGGTTGTGATAACGTGGTGTGCTTCTGTGAAGAAGGAGTTTTGTGTTTTTTAATTGTATTTATGGTGTTTCTTTGTTCCTGAGGTCGTATTTGTGAGGTTGCTTGGGTTTTTGGTGGAGATATTGCAGTATTTTGTGAGCCTGTGGTGCTGTTAAGGTTTTTGCGTTTCGGTTGTATACGAGTGGGTTGTTTCTGAGAAGAAGGAGTATTGTGTTTTTTAACTGTGCTAGGGCGTGTAACTTTATTGGATGGACCTGTCTTTGTAGTACATGTTGCGTTACTTGTGTTTATGGTGTTTCTTTGTTCTTGAGGTTGTATTTGTGAGGTTGCTTGGGTTATTGATGGAGATATTACAGTATTTTGTGAGCTAGTAGTGCTGTTAAGGTTTTTGCGTTGCGGTTGAATACAAGTGGGTTGTGAAAATGTGGTGTGTTTCTGTGAAGAAGGAGTTATGTGTTTTTTAACTGTGCTAGGGCGTGTAATTTTATTGGGTGGACCTGTCTTTGTAGTGCATGTTGCGTTAGTTGTATTTATGGTGTTTCTTTGTTCTTGAGGTTGTATTTGAGAGGTTGCTTGGGTTTTTGCTGGAGATATTTTAGTATGTTGTGAGCCTGTAGTTCTGTTAAGGTTTTTGCGTTTCGGTTGAATACGAGTGGGTTGTGAAAATGTGGTGTGTTTCTGTGAAGAAGGAGTTTTGTGTTTTTTAAATGTGCTAGGGCGTGTAACTTTATTGGGTGGACCTGTCTTTGTAGTGCATGTTGCGTTACTTGTATTTATGGTGTTTCTTTGTTCTTGAAGTTGTATTTCTGTTGTTGCATGGGTTATTGGTGGAGACATTACAGTATTTTGTGAGCCTGTGTTAAGGTTGTTGCGTTTGGGTTGAGTACGAGTGGGTTGTGTTTGTGATAACGTGGTGTGTTTCTGAGAAGAAAGAGTATTGTGTTTTTCAGCTGTGCTAGGTCGTGTGGGTGAGGGCGTCTTTGTAGTGCGTGTTTCGTTACTTGTATTTATTGCGTTTGTTTGTTCAGGAAGTTGTGTTTGTGTGGTTGGTTGAGTTAAGGGTGGAGATATTACAGTATGTTGTGTGTCATGTTGTGAGTCTAAAGTGCTGTTTAGGCTTTTGCGTTTGGGTTGAATACTAATGGGTTGTGATAATGTGGTTTGCTTCAGAGGTGAATCTCTGATTGTAGTATATGTTGTATCATTTGTTGTACTTGTTTGTTCGGTAAGTTGTATTTGTGTGTTTGTTTGGGTTAGTGGTGGAGATATTACAGTATGTTGTGTACCGTGTTGTGAGCGAGTACTGTTGTTTACATGTATACGTTGTGGATCATTTCTGTATGTAGTATCTTGTGTTATGTTTAGAAATTTACGAACAATATGGCATGTGTTGATAATGACTGCTTTTTGTAAATGTTTGTATGTGTTTTTGTCTAAACCTAATAGTTGTAAATTGTGGTGTATTGTCTTTGGTATAACTCCGTAGCACTAAGAATAATGGGAACTATAACAGTAGATTTCATTCTCCATTGCGTCTTAAGCTCGATAGCTATATCGGTGTATTTGCGGTGTTTTTCTGCATGTGTTTTAGTTAAGTTGTTAGTGTTGGGGATGGCAATGTCTATAATACAAATGGATTTTTGTGTTTTATCTATAAGTGTAATATCTGGTCTATTATTGTGGATAGTTTTGTCTGTGAGTAGTGTCCTGTCCCAATATAATTTGTGTGTGTTGTTTTCAAGTATGATCTGTGGCGTGTATTTGTAGTATGGTGTCGTATCTGTTATGAGATTGTGTTTAAGTGCTAATTTTTGATGTATGATTTTAGCTACCTGATCGTGTCGATGTTTGTATTCAGTTTGTGCAAGTCGTGTGCATGATGCCGATATTATATGTTGGATTGTTTCTGATGTTTGTGAACAAAGTCGACAAGAATCATTTGTCACTGTTTTATCTTTATGTATGTGTTTTTTATAGTTGCGTGTGTTAATGACCTGGTCTTGTATTGCTAACATGAAACCCTCAGTCTCCGGGAAGACATCACATTCAGACAACCAACTGTGCGTTGCTATAGAGTCAACACAATCCTGGCCAACCTCTTGTGGAAATCGTCCGTGTAAAGGCTTTTGGTTCCATGTCTGTATGTTATTTGTGATGTATGTAAGTTTGGATGTGGGTGGGAGTACATTAGTTTCGTGTAGGTTAAGTGGTGTGTAAGATTTGTCTGCATATGTTACTGTTTTGTGTAAGACTGAAGTATCTGATTTGTTATAAAAGTATTGTCGCAAATTGTGTATTTGTGTTTGGTGCAATAGTTTTATATCTGTAAGTCCTCTACCTCCTTCCGAACGAGGAAGGTAAAGTCGTATAGTGGAGGAGTGAGGGTGATGTATATGGTGTTTTGTTAATAGTGTACGTGTGTTTCTCTATATTTGTTCTAAATCTGTATTTGTCCAACGTATAATCCCGAAAGAGTATGTAAGCACTGGTATGGCATAAGTGTTAATAGCTTTGATTGTATTTCTACCGTGTAATTATTATTATTATTATTATTATTATTATTATTATTATTATTCACGACCCATGGAGAATTTTTCCGAACATCTTTTGTGCCCTGAATTCAATGGTAAAAATAAAATTTACTTGATCCTCCTAATTTTTGAGGGACAAATATTTCTGTTGATAAAGTTGATATCAGTCCATATTGAAAAAAGAAGTACTAAGTAGGTAGTAGTAAAACATTTACCGGTTTCTGTCGCTACATAGTATTGGAAATTTGAAAAAAATTCGCCAAGTTAATGTGAAGTTTGTGGGACTCCATCAACAGGTAGTCTCAAACTGAAAGATACATAGTCGAATTTTTTTAAAACTGCAAGAATTTTTTATATCCACCACTTTCACTAACTTGACTTTACATGAGCAAAATAGTGACACTTTGTTTTAAATAAAATTGTCAGTGTCGGCCATTAGTTATCGTATCCCGCTTAGGAATTTACCTAAAAAGGGGGAATTGTATTTATATCGGTAGCGTTTCTTTTATATAACATACCACGACGTTTCCTATGTTTATGTTCCGCTAATAAGTGAAAAAATGCCTGTGTCATTTGTTATCTATTGCGCGCAACTTTATGGAAAGCAAAGGGCATGTGCATCTTTTGCTTTTGGTCGCATTTCTCGAAATAGATAATTTTCACGAAGACTTACTCTTAGTCCAGTATGCAGATAATTTTGACCTCCAAAAGGTGGTGTAAAAGATTTTATTGGTTTAAATGGTCTATTTGAGTCCAAATAACATGTATTTGAAGAGTACGCACAAATTTTTTCCCGGTACAACTTTTGGCAGCCAAAAAACCTCAAAATGTTGGCATTCTTTTAGTTTTTCGCTTAAAACTCGAAAACGGTCCATATTTTATGAATAACACTTCTTTAGTAAATTAAAGAAAACAAAATTATGCGTCGATAAAAAAAAACTAACAAAATCGGTCCAATAGAAAATTTTTTACAAGCGATCAAAAAAATGCCCATTTTTTCCAACGAATTTCAAAAATTGGTCCAATTTTAAATTGTTGGTACTTTTTGAACTCTGATTGATGTTCTACAATCTTTAGGGAGGGGGGTAGTGGATTTTATCGTTCCTTTAGGAGCCACAACGCATTAAAAAAAGGTTAACTCAGTTCTTTAGAAAAGTTGGAAAAAATGGGCGTTTTTTGATCGCTTGTAAAAATTTTTCTATTGGACCGATTTTGTTTTTTTTTTTCGACGCAGAATTTTGTTTTCTTTAATTTACTAAAGAAGTGTTATTCATAAAATATGGACCGTTTTCGAGTTTTAAGCGAAAAACTGAAAAAAGTCCGAACGTTTTGAGGTTTTTTGGCTGCCAAAAGTTGTGCCAGGAAAAAATTGGTGTGCACTCTTCAAATACATGTTATTTGGACCCAAATGGACCATTTAAAACGTTAAAATCGTTTACACCACATTTTGCAGGAATCGGCCCTTCTGACTGCTCCGCATACTGGACTATCTGAGGAAACTGATAATTTTAGATGGGAAATATACACTAACTTGTAATTTAGTCATATTTGATTTGATCTAACTAAAAAAGTGCTACGCTTCTGGTAGTTTGAAAGCATTGTTATAAAACGGAGTTCATATTCAGCACTACTTATGATATAATATGTGAAGTACCTAGTATTGTACGTACCCCCCGCCCCGTCGAAGGTAAATATTATTACAGCCCCATTATAGGGTTTTTTTTATTTCTTGAAGCATCCTGATGGGATGCAAAAGGTTTTAGAAATAAAAAATTATTTCCAATGTACCTATAATAGGATATCCATTTTTCGTCTTGGGAATATGTGGCATTATGATTTACAAATCAACAGCATTCAAATAAATAAATAATAAATAGTAATTTATCTAATCCATATCATTAGGAACGGCGTAACAATGTGTAGGGTAATGCCAGGTAGTTTCTTTTGTTTTCCCTTTCAAGTAATGAGTTGTCGCCTCAGGCGTTATAAGTGCAATTTGAGTTGCCTGCAATTTGAGTTACCTATCCTTACGTTGGCTTTTAATTTTTTTCTGAAGATCGCGAAACATATTTTTTTAAATATATGCCTTATCATAATAGATGGAAATAATATCTTTAAGTACCTCCGTAAGGAATACTGTCGGATTTCCAAATTGGTGCTGTACGTTTTTCTACCCTCATTACAACGGCTGTTATCTACAAAAAACGATTTTTCTATCCATCGATCTTCCTAAAAAACTAAGACCGATTTTTTTAAAGTACCGTCGTTCTTTTCATCATTGCAAAGAATATCCACGATCGAGAATTTGTTAGATTTCAACTACAAAAGCAGCATTTCATAAGAAAGTTTAGCTATTTTTCCAATATGGCGTATTGACTACAGAGGAGCCTTAAACACATACTTGTCTTTTTCCGTTTCATATTTGTGTTTTAAGTGCTTAGTATCAAAACAACAGTCGCCAATGGTAATGTTTTCCAAGATATTAAGGCTCTTATAAGTCTTGCATTTTGTCCGATAAACAAGATATATATGAAATTGCAGTTTTCCCGACGAAATTAGTGTATAATTAACTGAAAAGTGATTTAAAAAAATTATATCTGGCGGACATCTATGAAAGGAGACATCAGGGAGCTTTTTACGACTCTACAGTGCGAAGACCTCGTCCCTCAAACGGACGGACGGGCGAACGGAAAATGGTCGTAATAGCGCATTCTATTTTTATCATATCAAAAATATATCAAAAAATAGTTTTAACAAACCCTTGGTAATTTTTTCTCAGCTTTCTGATGGTGCTAAAATAAAATGTTTATCACTTGTAAGTTTAGAGTATATCACGTCAACTTTATTATTTCTGATGGACGCCATATTGGATTTTTATGTCATTCAATAGAGAAAAAAATTACAAAACTAGTGATGCTAAACACTCAGTATTTAATTTGGGAATCAACCTTGCATTTTTGCCTTGAAGTTTACAATGCATTTCTTATGGCAATAATTCCATGGCTGATTACTTTTTGTGTCATTTGATAGAGCATTATGATTTCAAAAATATCACTATTTTTTAATAAAGCAAGAAACTACGAACATACATCGCAAGACAAAGTTTGCCAAGCAAAAAAGGAGATATTTTAACAATATTTAAAAAATGGCTTCCATAAGAAAAAAACAAATTGATGATGATTAACCGGAGACGAAACGTCAAACTTAAAATTTAAAACTAGCATCTTGTAGAGGAAAATAAGTGACCGTAATAATGTGTCATTTATTTTGAAATACCTTTTAAATAACTTCGGTAAAAAATTAAAACGATCTACCTATCTCTTACCGTTTCCGAGATTCCCATGCTGGCCCTCAAATTTGAATCAGCCTGTATATTAAGCATTACAGGCCTTGAAGACCTATGGCTTGATGCACGACTCTTCTCCAGTCGTTCCTATCTCGTGCTCTGCTGCGCCATTTGCAATTCCGAGAGCTGTTATAGGTCTCTATCCATCTTTTTTTGATCTTCCACGCTTCCTATTTCCCTGAAGTTGTCCATTTAATTATTGCACCAGTTGCCCATTCTTCGTGCATGGCCCAGCCATCTTAACCTTTGCGCTTTTATGCGGCTTACTAGATCTACATCTTGGTAGAGGTCCCTTAATTCTTGATTTGTTCTTCTTTCCCAGATACCATTCACTTTCTTCCTTTCATATATCCGTCGTAATATTTTTCTTTCCCACGTATTCAATTTTCGTTCGTCGTCTTTTGTCATTGTTAGTGTTTCACACGCGTATGTTATCACTGGTTTAATTACTGTTTTGTACATTTTTAATTTTGCCGATTTCGATACCACTTTAGATGTTAAAACTGTTAGTAGGCTGCCACTACACCTGTTACCAGCTGCAATTTTATTTGTCTGCTATGTTCCCCCTCTGTCGTAATTACTACTCCTAGATATTTAAAACCTTTCACCTCTTCATAAGTTTGGTCTCCTACTATTTTTTTGTTCTACTCATTAACATATATTTGGTCTTGTTACTGTTAATTGTTAGACCCACTTTCTGTGTCTCGCTTTTCTGCTTTTTCTATTTATTTTCGACCTTCCACTAGCAAATTGAATAGGATTGATGACAATGTTTCCGCTTTTATTCAGCAATTCTGAAAAGTACTCGGCCCATCTGATCACTATCCTGTCATTTTCTCCTATAGTTCCCTCCTTATCTTTGCAGAAGGTTTAGTTTAAAACCTGTTTTCCGTTGTCTTACTACTTTATAAAATCCTCTGATGTCTTTAGACGTATATTTCCCTGTAATTCGTCTAATCTTTGTATGTCGTATTCTCGTTTCATCCTTCTTATCAACCGATTTGTTCTTCGTTTTATTCTGCGTAATCTTCTCTATTTTCCTGCGCTTCGTTTTGTAGTAGTAATGCTTTTGCTTTATTCCTTTGTTCGATAGCCATATTGAATTCCTGGTCAAACCACACTGCTTTTTGCTTGTACTCTTTTCTTTCTCTCGTTAATGTTTTGCTTGCTTCTTCTATTGAATGCTTTATCTGCTTCCACATTTTCTTAACTTCGCTTGTTTTTTGATTTGATGTTCTATCTTGAATTGCTTTTTCATAATTTTGCTTACTCTCTTCATTTCGGAAATAGTAGTTTTGGTTGTTCTCTATTTTTTGTGCGTTTTCCTAGGTATTTCCTTCTTACATTCTACTCTTACTAAGTATAGTGGTTCGTATCATAGTCCGCTCCTCTGCAACTTCGCACGTCCTGTATTTGTGCTTCATGCCTACCTTTTACAATCTTCAACATGGTCTATTTGGTTCTTCGTTTTTCCATCCGGTGATACCCAAGTCTCTTTTTGTATTTCTTTTAGTTGAAAACATGTACTTTTTACTAGCATGTTCCTTCCTGTTGCGAAATCTATTAATCGTCGTCCATATTATCATTAGTATGATCGTGCTTGCTAAAGTTTCCTATAGTTGGTTTATACAGGGTGTTTTTTTGGGAGCTTTAGTTAAACGTTTCTGGGAAAGGAAAATAGGTAGGTTTTTGAAAATTTGTACTTAGGAGTTACTCTGAAGGCCGAATCGATGTAAAATATTTTCAAAATGGCCGCACTTCCGGAAACTCTAGAAGTAGATATCAACTTCGAAATTTTAAATGGCCACCCCTATTTTTTATTGCATTTTTGGATTGTACGTGAAATTTCAGTTCTTTTGATATCCACATGTCGATATCTGTCATTTATGGTTTTTAAGTTATTTTGATTTTAAGAAAAAACCAGGTGTCAAATTCTTGACAGAATAGCTTCCTAGCTGAAACCAAAAATTGCCAACATATGTACGCACTTACAGACGGGAAAAATTTATTCTTTAAAAGTTGCTTAAACGTCAACATTCTCAGAAAATTGCCAACAAACGTACGTACGTACATACAGACGGAAAAAATAAGAAAGGTGCATTTTTTACGCATGCATTTTGTTTGCTTTTATTAGAGGGACCTACCATCTAAATTTCGTTAAAATTGTTCCATAAATAAGAAAGTTGCATTTCTGCGCATGCGCAACACGATTTTTGCGCATGCATTTTGTTTGCTTTTATTAGAGGGACCTACCATCCAAATTTCGTTAAAATTGCTCCATAAATAAGAAAGTTGGATGTTGCACATGCGCAACACTATTTTTTGCGCATGCATTTTGTTTTCTTTTATTAGGAGGACCTACCATCCAAATTTCGTTTTAATTGTTCCATAAATAAGAAAATTGCATTTCTGCGCATGCGGAACATGATTTTTGCGCATGAATGTTGTTTGCTTTTATTAAAGGGACTTACCATAGAAATTTCGTTTAAATTGCTTCAGAAACAAGATCGTTGGGTTTTGCACATATGCAACACAATTTTTTGACTTTGACAATTTTTTTCTCCGTTTTTTGATAATATAACCCGGCCAAATTTTTTGTAGGTTGTACACAGGAAAATAAGGTCTTCCAAATAATAGAATAAAAATTTTAGGTTGCTATTTGAAAAAAAAAGTTCGATGCCGTTACGGCGCTCCAAAATTTTTTTTAAAAAATCCGGCCCGTTATTTTTCTGTTCGGTATGCCTAAAACATATATACAAAATTTCAACAAAATCCGTCGAGCCGTTTTCTCAGAAAATTGCCAACAAACGTACGTACGTACATACGTACGTACATACAGACGGAAAAAAATTTTATTCTTTAAAAGTTGCTTAAAATGGTCTAAAACGTCGACATTTGATGAAATTTTGAAATGTTCAAAAAACGGCTATCGCAATAGCTACCTAGCACATGCTAGGAAGCTAAAAATGGCAGATGTAGATGGTACCTTGATAATTAATTACTTGAAAACGGTTGTAGTCATGGCAACCCATTTTTAGCTTCCTAGCATGTGCTAGGTAGCTATTGCGATAGCCGTTTTTTGAACATTTCAAAATTTCATCAAATGTCGACGTTTTAGACCATTTTAAGCAACTTTTAAAGAATAAAATTTTTTTCCGTCTGTATGTACGTACGTACGTACGTATGTACGTACGAACGTACATACGTACGTACGTTTGTTGGCAATTTTCTGAGAAAACGGCTCGACGGATTTTGTTGAAATTTTGTATATGTATATGTTTTAGGCATACCGAACAGAAAAATAACGGGCCGGATTTTTGAAAAAAAATTTTGGAGCGCCGTAACGGCATCGAACTTTTTTTTTCAAATAGTAACCTAAAATTTTTATTCTATTATTTGGAAGACCTTATTTTCCTGTGTACAACCTACAAAAAATTGGGCCGGGTTATATTATCAAAAAACGGAGAAAAAAATTGTCAAAGTCAAAAAAATTGTGTTGCATATGTGCAAAACGCAACGATCTTGTTTCTGAAGCAATTTAAACGAAATTTCTATGGTAAGTCCCTTTAATAAAAGCAAACAAAATTCATGCGCAAAAATCGTGTTGCGCATGCGCAGAAATGCAATTTTCTTATTTATGGAACAATTTTAACGAAATTTAGATGGTAGGTCCTTTTAATAAAAGCTAACAAAATGCATGCGCAAAAAATAGTGTTGCGCATGTGCAACATCCAACTTTCTTATTTATGGAGCAATTTTAACGAAATTTGGATGGTAGGTCCCTCTAATAAAAGCAAACAAAATGCATACGTAAAAAAATGCACCTTTCTTATTTTTTCCGTCTGTATGTACGTACGTACGTTTGTTGGCAATTTTCTGAGAAAACGGCTCGACGGATTTTGTTCAAATTTCGGATATGTATATTAGGCATACCGAACAGAAAAATAACGGGCTGGATTTTTGAAAAAAAATGTTGGAGCGCCGCAATGGCATCAAACTTTTTTTTTCAAATAGTAACCTGAAATTTTTATTGAGTTATTTGGAAGATCTTATCTTCCTGTGTACAACCTACAAAAATTGTGTCGGGTTTTATTACCAAAAAATGTTTCAAAACCCACTCGTGGGTATTGCCGCGTAACACATTGTAAATGATGAGTAATGGGGAAATATAGACCATAGCAGCTATCAATTAGCGAAAATCTGAAGTCTCTTGGTGACCCAGGGGCCGAGATCTCGATGGAACAGACGGACGGACATAGACAGACAGACGAAAACACAAGCACATAAGCGTTACCTCAGCATCGTTGTGATACACTAAAAAGTTGGCATTGCGCAGTTTGCGCGCATATGCACACCTGATTTTTACGATTTGCGATATGTTGCCATTACTAGAAGCATCTGTAGTTAAAATTTCAAAGAAATATCTCCACAAATAAGAAAGTTGGCAAAGATGGAGTTCAGTAAAACTGTGGGAAATGGGTAAGTGCGTACATATGTTGGCAATTTTTGGTTTCAGCTAGGAAGCTATTCTGTCAAGAATTTGACACCTGGTTTATCAGTGCATATAGAATGAATAGGGCTTTCTTTTAGTGTACTTAAAAGAATTAAAAGCCGCAACGGCTAATCTTTTCGAACCATGATGAGTGAATCTCGATTCCTTCCCATTTTACACTTGACCGAACATAACTTCCAAACAAAGGCATATATTACACATAAAAGCGAATTAGGTTAAAACGATACAGGTTATTTTACCGACCTTTAATTTAAAGGGACTTTTACCCATCCTCGGATTAAGCGGGAGTTGGCTCGTGATTAAATTAGACATAATATATCGGCGTTTTGCTTTCAATATTGTCGTATATTTTCGAAAACGTCCGGCCGTCTTTCGACTGTCAGGGGGTTAGTAAACTCTTTTGTTCCTCTGGATTTAGTTCTGTTCGAATTAATCCGCTTCGCAACTACGACTACTGTTCGGTAATTATCTGGAGACCTATGAGTTTTATCGAGTAAAACGTTTGGCGGTTCATTATGTACGCTAAAAGCTGCACTAGACCCAAGGTCCAGAGCTTTTAACGTGAATTATTAAGTCGAGTTTGGAGGTTACTCCAAATGACAATTGTAATTAAGCATGGCATCGTTATAAGTCGTGTTGTAAATGTAATGGTAGGTATACAAGTAAGTAGATAGTCTTTTTAAGTAATTGTCTATCCCGTCGATAGTGATTATCTCAATGTTCGCCTTTTATCATGCAATAATTAATACGATTTGCCGATTCATTTTTGTTGCAAGTTTTCAAAAACTGCTTCCAATTGCCGTTGTGTAGTGCCAATGAACAGGCGATTCTATAGATAGCGTTTTTTAAATGATCAAATAAAACCCAATCCGTCGCATTGACAGGGCGTTTTAGTAATTCGTCATCTTGAAGTTGATTGATAAACACTTTTAACATTCTGCATCTCGACACCTACCTTTAGAAGATGAAGCGAAATTTCTTAAAAGACGTGAGGTACTTCTGCGTTTTAAGTTGTGCATTAACGTAACCACGCCTCATCGGAGACACAAATTTTTAATTTTTTTTTTTTTTTTTTATTCCCATGAGACTTGTATACAAGCATTGGAACGTCAAAATTATAAATTACAAATTATATAATTAAGTATAAATTATAAATAAGTAAAAAATAAATAAAAATACACTACCTACACGTTACATTACATACCTGCAACAATTTTACTGTTCAAGTATTCGTCTAACCTATAAATGCACATCTTTACCAACATGTTTTTTTATAGTTTGTTTAAACCTAGATGGATTATGGATACATTTTACGTTTTCCGGTAGTTTGTTCCAAAGTTTAATGGCAATGGCGGGAAAATGGTTGGCAATATAAGCATGTTTGAGCTTGGGTATTCTCAAATTCCGCTTGTTTCTTAGATTAACATTATTAACTACCGAGTCGGGTTGATGTAGATCTTTCTTACTATGTATGAATACAAGATTATTAAGAATAAATAAAGATACAGCTGTAAGTATATTAGATTGTACAAAGAGTTCCCTACATGAATACCGTGGTGGTTTACCATGCATGGCTCTTAAAATTCTCTTCTGGCTAATCATTACCTCGTTCATTCTGCAACTTGTACCCCAACAAATAATACCGTAATTGAGAGTATACTGGACATGAGCATAGTAGTAAGAAGTCAGACAGTCATAGTGAACTACATCGTATAGTTGTCGAATTAGGTAACAATGAGTAGCTAACCTCTTAATAACTATGTTTATTTGGGTATTCCAAGAGAAATTGTTGTCCAAGTGGAGTCCAAGAAATTTTATACTATCGCTTTGCCTTATAGTATGATTATTTAGTCTAATTAGGAGACTGCTATTAAGACCACTTTTTGAGAATTGAATCGCTTGAGTTTTATACGAGTTCAAGAAAACCCCATTATCTGCACAATACCTGCTGATTTCCATGACACTCTCGTTGGCACGGCTACACAGGGTGTCTGGCTCATTACCGGTGATTATACTAGACGTATCATCAGCAAATAACGTTAAAAAACTTTTATTATTATTATTAAATATATCGTTAATAAAAATAATGAATAGAAGAGGCCCCAGCGTACTGCCCTGAGGAACACCATGTGACACCACTTTTTTGTCCGACTTAACCCCTCCTCCTTGCCAAACCATTTTCACTTCCTGAGTTCTTCCTACCAGGTATGAGCTTAGCCAGTCGGCAGCTATACCTCTAACACCGTATTCATACAGTTTGTTTAGTAGCAATTTATGATTGACGGTCTCGAAAGCACGGGTGAAATCGTAAAAAATGCCAACTACTGATTCATTGCGATCCGTGTGCTCTAAAATATAAGAGAACACATTCAATACCGCATGTACAGTTGAAAGGTTTTTGCGAAATCCAAATTGGTTTGGAGACAGTATCTTACAAGCGTTAATAAAACTAAGAAGCCTCGTATAGTACACTTTCTCGAAAATTTTTGAGAAAACTGAAACTATAGTTATACCTCTATAGTTATTGAGCATATCAGTTCGACCTTTTTTATGTATGGGGACAACCAGCATATGTTTAAGAAGGTCGGGAAAGATACCTTCCCTGAGTGACTCGTTGCATAGGTATGCGATAGTAGGACTGATTGACTCCTTGATTACATACAATAATGAGCATGGGATTTCGTCGAATCCATTTGTAAAATGAAATGTCGTTTCATAGATAATTTTTATTTTTTTTTAAGTCACGACAAGTGTGAGTTTTTGTAGCAAAGCTTAAGTGCTTTTATGGATTTTTATGGATATCTAAGCCTTCGTAAGTTCTTTCTCCAAGTGTCTTGGAGTCCCGTTAAACGGTTACCAATTGCGCTCCTGTCAAACATTTGTGTGTGTATGTTATAGTCCAGGAAGCAGCGACATATTTTGTGCACTCATTTCTACAAAGCTGATATTCTGCCATTTTATTGTTTTGATAGTACAAGTAAACAAAACGGTAGTCTACCGCTTCGGCGGTGTTGCCTAAATTTGCAACAATGTTCTGAACATGTTAATAAATAATATGTACATGCCTCATTTCTACAAGGATGAAACTTTTTACAGTAATTAATTATACCTAAAAATGAAGTATGGTAATAGTCTACCGAGCTGGAAGCGTTGCTATCACAAGTCTACCACCCACGCAAGATGCATAAAAAATTATTCGATTGAACTTATTTCAACAAAGATGAATTTTTTGTTGGAAAAAGTTGATGTCATAAGAAACCAAAAAAAATGTTCTACCCATCGCGTGATGTTGCTAAGGTGTCGGCAGACACGCTGGAAGGTACGATTTTCCGAGCACAGCTGCTGCACTGCTCTGCTAAAAATACCTCTCTAAATTATTATATACACGGGCATAAAAATATTTCAAAAACGAACATAGGCAATTAACATGCGAAAAAGGTTTTTTGCAGATCGTTGCTCCCCATGATAATTTAGGTCTTAGCGGGTTTATAATGACACCAATCGAAAGAAGATTTTTTTCCTCGTCTAATGATGTACGAATTAGTTCGTTTTCAGTTGTATTTCTCATTATTAACGATCCTCGAGATTGTTTATAATTTTGTCTGTCTGTTTGTCTGTCCGTGTGCACGATAACTCATAACTGAATAATATCATTGACATTCGCTATTTTGTGTCAAAATTTAATGCTACTGTTCATAGAAAATCGTGAACAAAAGTACCAGTTTCCATACGATTTTTCGTTAAAAAAAAGTCCGATAATTTCATCACTATGTAAAAAATGTTCCAAAACCCACTCGTGGGTATTGCCGCGTAACACAAAGTATTGAAACGACGCATCGTCACCAAAAGCACACAAAATGTCGAATCTGCATATTGAAGCACATCCACGTCCAGAGAAAGAGAGGAGTTATAAGTTATAAAGTTTCAAAGAAATATTACCATACATAAGAAAGTTGGCTATGAGCAACCTGTGCAGTCACTGCGTATGCCCACATAATTTTTACTATGTGCGAAATATTTGCCTTTACTAGAAGCGCCTGTGGCTAAAATTTCAAAGAAGTATCTCCATAAATAAGAAAGTTAGCATTGCGCAGTCACTGCGCATGCCCACATAATTTTTACTATGTGCGAAATGTTTACCTTTACTAGAAGCGCCTGTGGTTAAAATTTCAAAGAAATATCTCCATAAATAAGAAATTTGGCATTGCGCAGTATGCCCACACATCACTGCGCATGCCCACACATTATTTTTACTATGTGCGAAATGTTTGCCTTTACTAGAAGCGTCTGTGGTTAAAATTTCAAAGCAATATCTCCATAAATAAGAAAGTTGGCATTGCGCAGTCACTGCGCATGCCCACATAATTTTTACTATGCGCGAAATGTTTATCTTTACTAGAAGCGTCTGTGGTTAAAATTTCAAAGAAATATCCCCATAAATATGAAAGTTGGCATTGCGCAGTCTGCGCAAAATATGGAGTTAAATAAAACTGATCGAATTGGGCAAATATAGACCATAACAGCTATCAATTAGCGAAAACCCGAAGTCTCTAGGTGGCCCAGGGGCCGAGATCTCGATGGAACGGACGGACGGACGGACGGACGGACGGACGGAAACACGAGCACATAAGCTTTACCTCAACTTCGTTGTGTTACGCTAATTACCTCAACTTCGTTGTGTTACGCTAAAAATGTAATTGACTAACCTGTTGAGAAACGAGATGTTTTAGTTTTCAATCTATGAATTTGAACGATTTTCGTATTTAGGTTTTTGCTCAAAGTTTTCAACTTGTATGTAATATTATTTCTAGGTAATTTTTGTGGTGATGGCATTTTCAAAATTTCTGTACATAAAGTCGAACTTGTGGTTGAATTGGAGTTTTCGCAAAAAATGTTTGAATGGGGTGGAATACTTGATTGCAGTATGAGGTAGAAGGGAATCTTTGTAATTTAAATCTTGAAAAAAAGTATCAGTCATTTTAACGACAAAAAATAACATGATTACCTTGTTTTGAATAAGGCAAAGGAATTGAATTGATTCTCAATAACTGTCGATTGCCACTTTTGTAAATATCACATGAATTAAAGTGATTTTCACAAACGATTTTATTTTTTGATTCTTCATCGTCTAGCCCGGCAATAACAGAATTTCCACAATTTATTTTCCTTGCCGTCATTCCAAGTTTGTTTTTGATAGGAAATTTAAAATAACTAATGGTTTTAGTTACCATTATTTTATCAAAAATACGGCAATAACTCCAATAATCAAAATCATGTTAAGCCATGAAAATTTTCTAAAGAATTGACACAGACGGAGCAGGTCGCTCATTAAAATGCATGGAAAACAATATCGCGTACAGTAACTATTTCCGCCGTCGTTTATTATAAATACTTTTTCCTCAATGAATAAATTTTACAAAAAAAATTATTGACAGTTGTCATAAACTGATATTCATTTCGAATTGAATAACGATAACGAATTTTTGATAAAGAATCCGATACAACTGAATAACGAACGATCCCCGAGATCTTCACGCATCCATCATTTTTACAACACGCCTTAAGCGATTGATTCTGTCCCACCAGATCGGAATAGCTTGTAAAACCAATTGTTTGAAACGGAGTTAGTTTTACTTTTATTCGAGGTGCCTACATATTAAATTTCAATCAAATAAAGAAAATTGGGATTGCGCAAATACAAAAGTTGGGTTGCGCATGCGCAATTTTTTTTTTTATTCATCTGCATTGTTACCTGGGGTTTTAGAGACATTTACTAACACAGAAAACCGGGCATTCATATTTTCTTTGTAACAAGAATTATAAAAGAAGCCCTTTTTTCGAGGTTTGAGCAGTTTTTGGGCTGTAATTTTTTGCCCCGTCAATCTACGTAGCTGAAAACCAATATCGATCTTTCTTATATCCTTAAGAACAGCGGTTTCAATTTTCAAAGCGATCGGACTTTTTTATACAAAGTTATTCAGTTATGAGTTATCGTGCACACGGACAGACGAACAGACAGTCGGACAGACAGACAGAAATACAAAATTATAAACAATCTCGAGGATCGTTAATAATGAGAAATACAACTGAAAATGAACTAATTCGTATATCATTAGATAAAGAAAAGAATCTTCTTTCGATTGGTGTCATTAATCATTATAAACCCGATAAGACCTAAATTATCATGGGGAGCAACGATCTACAAAAAACCTTTTTCCCATGTTAATTGCCTATGTTCGTTTTTGAAATATTTTTATTTTATGCCCGTGTATATAATAATTTAGAGGTACTTTTAGCAGAGCAGTGCTCGCACCTTCCAGTGTGTTTACCGAGACCTTAGCAACATCACGCGATCGGTAGACCATTTTTTTTGTTTCTTAAGACATCAACTTTTTCCAACAAAAATTTCAACTTTGTAGAAATAAATTCAATCGAATAATTTTGTATGCATCTTGCGTGGGTGGTAGACTTGTGGCAACGCTTCCAGCTCGGTAGACTATTACCATACTTCATTTTTAAGTACGCTTAATTACTGTATAAACTTTCATTCGTGTAGAAATGAGAATGAATTTAATCATGATTACTAATTTGCTTTGCTTTTTAAATTCTATTGATTCGTTTCGGGGAACTGACAGGTTCACTTAAGTTTAGCAAACAAATTGAAGCGTCAAAATAAAATTTTAATACAAGGTGACTTGGATCGCATTTGTTTTGGTTTTTTTAGCATTTTTCAAATGCGAATTATCTCCGAAACGAATAAATAGAATATAAAAATCAAAGCAGATTAGTAATCACGATTAAATTGGCTTTCAAATAATGTGGGTCGGTTAAGTTGGCCCCCCCCCCCCATTAAACATTTCGTTATGATATTACCATGTAATAATGCGCTCGATATGCGCTCAAACGCGCCGCTGAAAGTAATTTTTGCGCTGTTAAAGTTTTTGAGATATTTTGAAAAACATTTGGGGGGTTCAAGTTCACGCAGCCCCCCCATTATGCAATTTGGTACATCTTATGATTCCAAATTGTGCCTGTAGTTATGCGCTAAACTGCGCCACTGGATTAACATTTTGCGCCACTACCGTATGACCATAACGAAAGACAGAAGGTGGGTGGGGCTAAATTGATGGTTTTAAAAAAGTGCACTTTCTTAAACATTCTTAGTGCTATATGTTCCCTTTAGTTATGCGCTCAAATGCGCCGCTGAAAGTAACTTTTGCGCTGTTATAGTTTTTGAGATATTTTGAAATATGTGTCTATTATAGTTACCAACCCTTAATTTTTTGTTCTGCGAAAAATTCAAAATGTCATCATTCATCAGCATTAATAAATCGCGCGGGATTGTAATTAGTATGCACTTTAACCTGATTGATTATTTGAAAGTACGGTTGATGGAGATCATATACAGTGAATTTTTTGTTAATGCGAACATAGGATTTTGTATGCAATATAATTCTCCTATGTTCGAAGTAGTAGGTAGATAAAATTGACAGCTGCTACATTTTTAAGATAATCGACGTCCAATTTAATTTAAACAAAACTTTAGAAATCAAGGTCGAAATTGTAAATACGAAAGTGAGAACAGTTTGGGAGAGTTCGGGACAAGGTGCTATAAGTTAAAAAGTAATCGTAAACGATTTACATAAAGCGCATTTCCACTTGCATTCATTTCCCATTATTGTAAGATGCAACTTCTATTAAAATCGTAAAAATCCGGCCACAAATATGAAAGATAGCGTTGCACATGGGCAATCCATTGTTGACGTGCTACTTCAATTTCAGTTAATGAGAAAAATTTCATTTCAATGCTTTTCTAAATAAGAAAGTTGGAACTGCGCATGCGCAAACCTAAATTTTGAAACTAATGTTAGATTTTCCTTTGTTCCAAGCGCCGAAGTATCACATTTCATTTAAATTCTTCCATAAATAAAACAGTTGTCACTGCGCATGCGCAAAACCAAATTTTGAAACTGGCGCTTGATTTTCCTTTAATCCACGTGCCTATGTATCAAATTTCATTTAAATTCTTCCATAAATAAAACAGTTGGTACTGCGCATGCGCAAAACCAAATTTTGAAATTGGCGTTTGATTTTCCTTTATCCCAAGTGCCTATGTATCAAATTTCGCTTAAATTCTTCCATAAATAAAAAAAGTTGGCACTGCGCATGCGCAAAACCAAATTTTGAAATTGGCGTTTGATTTTCCTTTATTCCAAGTGCCTATGTATCAAATTTCATTCAAATACTTTTATAAGTAAAAAAAGTTTGCAATTCGGTTTATAAATGGTCGAGATGCGAAAAGGGCACTGTGAATTTTGAATCGATTCGATTCAACTTTTGGCGTTGCGTATTATATGGCTAAAGCTATGCCCATATTGAATTTCATGCAATTCAGTTCATAACTAACGGAGATGTAAAAGCGATCGAACATTTCTAAAAAAAGTTATCGTTCACACGGACAGATAGATGGACAGACAGACAAAGGAACAGACGGAGAGACCAACCGGCAGGCGACAGATAACAATGCAAAATTATAAACGATCTCTAGGATCGTTAATAAACGGCAAAAGTGTAAAATTATGGAACATGTAAAAAACGGTTTTTTGTTTTTTTACAATAACTTTTTTTTGTAAGCGGTACAGAAAAATTTCCTTCCTTTGTACAAGACTCGACACCATAACGAACCAAATAGCGAAAAAAGTAGAACAATAGCTCTTAAGATAAAGAACTAGTAGCGTCGCAAAACGAGCGGACGGACGGACGGACAGCCGGACGGACGGACGGACGGACGGACGGACGGACAAAGTGGCCACAATAGCGCATTTTTTTTTTGTGGAAATGCGCATTTCTTGTACCAAGGAAGGAATTTTTTCTGTACCGCTTACAAAAAAAGTTATTTAAAAAAAAACAAAAAACCGTTTTTTACATGTTCCATAATTTTACACTTTTGCCGTTTATTAACGATCCTAGAGATTGTTTATAATTTTGCATTGCTATCTATCGTCTGCCTGTTGGTCTGTCCGTCTGTTCCTTTGTCTGTCTCTCCATCTATCTGTCCGTGTGAACGATAACTTTGTTTAGAAATGTTCGATCACTTTTACATCTCCGTTAGTTATGAACTGAATTGCATGAAATTCAATATGGGCATAGCTTTAGCCATATAATTCGCAATGCCAAAAGTTGAATCGAATCGATTCAAAATTCACAGTGCCCTTTTCGCATCTCGACCATTTATAAACCGAATTGCAAAATTTTTTACTTATAAAAGCATTTGAATGAAATTTGATACATAGGCACCTGGAATAAAGGAAAATCAACTGCCAATTTCAAAATTTTATTTTGCGCATGCGCAGTGCCAACTTTTTTATCTATGGAAGAATTTAAGTGAAATTTGATATTTAGGCGCTTGGAACAAAGGAAAATCTAACATTAGTTTCAAAATTTAGGTTTGCGCATGCGCAGTTCCAACTTTCTTATTTAGAAAAACATTTAAATGAAATTCTTCTCATAAACTGACATTGAAGTAGCACGACAAAAATGGATTGCCCATGTGCAACGCTATCTTTCATATTTGTGGCCGGATTTTTACGATTTTATAGAAGTTGCATCTGACAAATGGGAAATGAATGCAAGTGGAAATGCGCTTCATGTAAATCGTTTACGATTACTTTTTAACTTGTTTAGCTTAAACGGCGCAAAGGTTACTTTCAGCGGCGCATTTGAGCGCATAACTAAAGGAACATATAGCACTAAGAATGTTTAAGAAAGTGCACTTTTTTAAAACCATCAATTTAGCCCCACCCACCTTCTGTCTTTCGTTATGGCCATACGAGAGTGGCGCAAAATGTTAATCCAGTGGCGCAGTTTAGCGCATAACTACAGGCATAAGTTGGCATCACCAGTAATACCGAATTGCTTAATGGGGGGGGGAGAGGCTGCGGAACTGAACCCCCCAAAGTTTTTCAAAATATCTCAAAACTATAACAGCGCAAAAGTTAGTTTCAGCGCGCATTGTGAGGCCGATAAGTAAAGAACAGAACACTAAAATCTTAAGAAAAGTGCACTTTTAACGCATCAATTTAGCCCCACCCACCTTCTGCTTGTCTTATGCCATCGGTAGTGGCGCAAAATTAATCCAGTGCGCAGAGCGCTAACGACAGCATCATATTTTTGGTGTAATTCTATAAAGATTAGGCCATGTTAATTGGGTGCTGGCAGTTTAAATTGGGGGTGGGGGCTTGCGGTGAACTTGAACCCCCCCAAAATGTTTTCAGAATATCTTCAAAAACTAGACAGCGCAAAAATACTTCAGCGCGCGTTTGAGCGCATATCGAAGCGCATATACATAGAATTATCATAACGAAATGTTTTAATGTGGGGAGAATAACGCACTTAACGACCAAATAATGCTGCCATTGCCATAGATTCCAGTTTAAAAAATTTAAGCTCCCCTACGTAGGCGGGTGAAGACTGGGTTTCGTATTGTAGTCAAAAAGTGGTCTCTCTCGAAATACAAATATTGACGTTCGGATTTTTTCGAAATTTCTAAATTTAATACCCTAAAAGCCCTCTGTATACTTCTCGTTGGGCCACTCTGTATAATTTATTAACATGTTCAGAACATTGTTGCAAATTTAGGCAACACCGCTGACGCGGTAGACTACCGTTTTGTTTACTTGTACTACCAAAACAATAAAATGGCAGAATATCAGCGTTGTAGAAATGAGTGCACAAAAAATGTCGCTGCCTCCTGGACTATTAGCAACATCACGCGATCGGTAGACCAATTTTTTTTAGTTTCTTATGACATCAACTTCTTCCAACAAAAATTTCATCTTTGTAGAAATAAGTTCAATTGAATAATTTTTTATGCATCTTGTGTGGGTGGTAGACTTGTGATAGCAACGCTTCCAGCTCGGTAGACTATTACCATACTTAATTTTAATTAATTACTGTATAAACTTTCATTCTTGTAGAAATGAGGCATGTTGTTTAGTCATATTTTGATAGATATTTATATTTATATTTAATGTTAAAAAGGCAAGCACGAATAGTTGGAATAGTAGGCTTGTATAATGTTCTGTCAGTTTGAAAATAAAAAAATACTCAAAAACGCTCGAGTTCAACATCATTTCAGAACATTGTTGCAAAGTTTGGCAACAACGCCGACTCGGTAGACTAACGTTTTGTTTATTTGTACTACCAAAACAATAAAATGGCAGAATATCAGCTTTGTGGAAATGAATGCACAAAAAATGTCGCTGCCTCCTGGACTATTATAATATTTCGCTAAAGATTGGGGTAACAGCATAACAATGTACCTACAATATTACCACAAACCTCCGCGTTTCCACTAGACTGAAATTGTTGGAAATATAAATTGAAAATTCGCAAATTGGAATTAAAGTACAACCATGCTACATAATATATATTCAAAAAAAATAATTCCTCCATAAAAATTGCCTTTTGAAGTTGCATGGTCCTGTAGTTTAATCATAACATATCGAATTTGACATTTAAACGCTGGAAGTATTATTTGCAGCACATAGGAATTTTTAAATCTTTAATTTAAGCTAGAGTTTCATCCGTACGCCTTCATTCAATTGAAATTCAGTATAGAGTGTAGGGATGTTGCCAGGGCAACAGGCATCCGATAAAATCTCGTAGGATTGGGAAACATCCATTATTCGAAACAGTAATAAATTAATTTACGGACTTGTTTTACATCACTCAACTTATTTGCTAAATTAATTAAGCTTAACATAAATTTTATTACGGAACTGAGTAAACAAAGTAAGGGAGATACCAATAAACTTTCCCTCGGGCATCGCGTCAATAAATTAATATATAAGTTACGCAGTAAATTTTAAACAAAGTTCGGTCGTAAATACCCCCGTAATAAAGTTTTCCAGTTCTTTTTCATTTATCCTCGGCCGAAATTAAAGATCGACATCTCGCGTCAAAGTGTAGTGGCCATTTTTGTTTCCGCTAAAAAAAATCAATGGGGCCGAATTGCGTGTGCCTGGCTACGTTTTGGGGAATTGCAATTTGAGAGGGTCATTGGATAAAGTCGTAATTGCTAAGTGGTTGAGTGCATTATACTTGGTAGCCAAAATTCGTTCTTATCCTCGCGAATAAACTAAATGATAAATCAATACAAGAGATGCTGTTGGCCGCACATAAATTCTCTAATCATTTCATTTTTTTTTTTAATTTTCAGCCAACATATAAACCTATTTTTCAGAATGATCTCGAGCGTTTAAAATGCGCAAGTATTAGAGCTTAATTAAATCGGGAAGTTTTGTTCTCCCGTTTTGTTTGAATTCGCCTTTCTATGCCGAGGCTTAAACATTCTGTCGGGAGGCAAATTTTAGCTCACTGCTTTCAACTTGTTGCAGATTATCTCGATTCGGAGCTCCTCAATGGATGTATTGAGTGCGGTGTAGAACGTCAAGTTTGAATTACTGAATTATCGGTATTTCCATTTACATTCACTTTACTCGCGGATCAATTTCATGGATTGAGCACTTTCCATATAGATAAAATCGACATTAAAATATAGTTTATGCCGAACATTGTTATTTTACGGTTTCGCAAACACGGTTTAAAATTACATTTTACCTTTGATGTTACGCGTCCACAATCCCGCGTTAAAAATCTCATTTTCATTCTTAAATAATTCAGTATAGAGGAATTCGGAGAATGATTGTAGGCAGAGGGCGTACCGCATGTCTGGATTAAAATGTTTGTTTCCATAGATTAATAGTAATTTATTATACAAGGTGATAAAGATGTTTTAACCATCGAGTGAATTACCTTTCACGAGATGTTTAGTTCCCCTCTATTGTCGTGTATAATATAAAACTTTATTTGATAGCAGAAGCCACTATAAAACGCCTGAAAATTCTGTTGGTATTTAACTTAAACGTCCAAAATAGCAAGCTTTTCATGGAAACAATAATGTATTCTGCTCGGAACTTCATTTTATTTCGTACGCCGCGTCCATTTTTAACAAGAATGACAGATGTCATTAAATGCACAATGATTTGTTTCACCCTTGTCCTTAAAGTGATCACTTTATCCACCCTACCTGTTAGAGACACTAGTCTACTCATTCAAACCTATTAAAATGTCAATTTAACTCTGATATAAAATAAATGATAAAAACTTTGGATTAATTTCTCAGAATTAATCTCAGAAGAAAAATGCAAAGAAGAACTTGCCACGTTGCGTTGTTACCGATATCGTTTTGAAGTAAAATTTTACTTCTAAGAAGAAACAACAGCCATTTAACCAAAATGGCAACAAACCGTTATTTAAAAGCAACTTTTGTTTTTAATTTCGAAAAAATCCGCCAAAAACTAAGAAAGTTGGCTCTGTGCATGCACGATCCATTTTTTGACGTGCCTTCAATTCACTTTTGTAAGAAGCATCTTCAGTTAAAACATTTCAGATAAAGTGGTCAACAATTGCCGTTTTTGGCACGTGATTTCAAGCAACTTGCACTGAAATTTAAGGAAAATTGAGTCACAAATAAGACACGCCTGTCTGCGTAATAATTTTTTTTGTCTAGTATGGAGATACGCAATTAATCTATATTTTTTGATGTGCCCAAACCAATCTGCCTTCTTTTTGCTATCATAGTAGGTACTTAATTATTTGCTCAATCAATTTGGAGTTTAGATCTGGTTCAAAATGGTCGCTAAATCTGAGCAAGCTTTCCTCTGGAAACACCCTTTATTTTGAGAGATAGAAAAAAAATGGACTTAGGTGTCAGGAGCTCAATTTTAATGAGAAAATCACTGACATACACAAAATTCAGCTGTCTCTAATCATTTGGCCGGCAGGGGGCGTTTCTCGAATTTAGTCGATTTCGTTAATGCGCCAAAACTTTCTTATTATTAAAGATAATTGACTTTGGCAAACTCTTTCTTAGGGGACTTTTTATATAGAATATATCGCGATTCACAGTTTTTTGCAGGGTGTTTGTTTTTCGTATACGAATCTAAACTACATTTTTTGATATAGACCACCCTATTTATTTTGGAGTTTTTTAAAACACCGAAAGTTTCCTAAATTTTGTCGTATCACTTGTTATATTTATAGTAAATATGTGCAATATTGCTTTTTATGCATTAAAATATTTTTACTGCAGACTTCTAGGTTCCCATGGCGAACAAAGATGGCAGAATTGTTTAAAATGACAATTTCTTGGTTATTTGGAAATGTTTATTCGTTCCAAATATTTTTCAATTCAAATAACACACAAAAAAAACGAAAGACGTGAAAACTCATGTGAAAAAACAAATAAATAATATAGGTAATATATAAATAAATAATGCAGATAATCAAGAAATTGTCGTTTTAAACAATCCGGCCGTGTTTTGTTCACCATCGAAATCCAGATGTTTGCAAAAAAATATTTTCATGTATAAAATGTAATATTAGGAATAAGTAATATTTAATATAAATATAATAAGTGGTACATCAAAATTTAGGAAATTTAAACTCTTTTCTAAAACTCCAAAATATATAGGATGGTCCATGTGAAAAAATGTAGTCGTATAAGAAAAACCAAACACGCTGTATAAAAACTGTGTATCGCGATGGATTCAACATAAAAAAGTGCTATAAGAAAGATTTTGCCAAACTCAATTATCTTTAATAATAAGAAAGTTATGGGGCGTTAAACAAATCTTTCTCTTTAAATTTGTGCTCCAGATATGTCCATTTTTTTTCTAATCTCTTACAATAAAGGGCTTTCCCATAAGAAAGTGTCCAACTTGGACCACCCTGTACTAAAAATAGAGCGAACTGCAATACGTAAGTGGACGTCTTAATCCAAATCGCAAGTAGGTCACAATGGGTCTAACCGTGGCCTACGGTCTAACGCTATTTTTAAAATCTAGAATTCGGCAAACTGCGATAAGACGGCTACGACACAGGTAATTGTTTATAAATAACTTAATTGTTTATGCACTAGGAGTTCTCGATGTGCTTTCGTGGATGCTTCGATATGAAATGGCCTGTTAGTTGGACGCACACGGACCGATCAAAATCTAGGCGGTCACGAAACAGACGCGCTGTTTTTTGTTGTGGAAATTCTTGAATATTTATTTCGTTCTCTTCTCGAACGTGCTGCTCAAAATCTTCTTCAGCAGTACGACGTAGGCTGGCTGTCGTCAATATCTGACTCTTGGCGTAATTTCGTTCTTCTAAATATCGCCACGAAGACGATTCTCTTGACAACGCACAGTTCTAATCCGCAAAACAACTAGCGCAGTTTGGCGTTTAAGGCTGCCCGTGGAATTACTTAATTTTGTACCCGAATCCATTATATTTATATCCCCTCTCTCAGTATCTACTGTAATTGTGTTTCTCTTATCTCACTACGACGAAGGTGGGCGCGAATCTTTTACTGGCTTTTGTCAATTCGACTTCGGTACTGAATAGACCGAGGAATAGACGTATTTAAACGAACTCTCCTTGCGGTTATTTTATTACAATGACTCATTTCAATTACCTCATTCCGAATATACATACGTAAAGCAGAATTTACGATCCTATTCTATTTACATGTGAAATAAAAGTGTGACAGCAGCAACCAAAAGTAGCAAGCAATTTTTTTCCGAAGTTGGCCGAAGATGACGTCACACAGTAAAAACCACATTATTAAATCGTGACGTCACGGTTTAAATGCCCGCTTATGCAGTGACGTCAGTATTTCATTGACTAGTTAGTCAGACTCCGTCTTCTAAAAATAACAAAGGGTTGCTAGGGATCTGTTTGAACGTGTTACAGCAAGTATGCATATGGGATTCGCGTGTGTTATAGTCCTTGCATATTCCGCTGTACAAATATATCCCGCGTTTGTTCCACTTTCGTTCACGTTCCTGCATTCCCGCGTCTAAGTGGACCTTAAAGACTAGTCACATTTATAGCGCATTTTTTAAGAATTAAAGAAATGTACTATTGTTTGCGTTTTGTGCGTCCGTCCGTCCGTCTGCGGTTTTGAACTTCTTTTAGGGGTCCTAGAGTCCTGGAAGCTATATGTAGCCTATACCTTGAAGGTGGGCCAGAGGGCCATCAAAATTCGCTGTTTTAAGGTCCCCCCTCCCCCAATGAATGAGTTCCTGAGATGATGTTTTTTGAATGTGAAACGTACTTAATTTTTACATGCGACAACCAACTGGTCTCAGATATTTGCATACGCATACGCCTTTAGTGGTGCCAAGTGAAAGTGAATTGGAGAGCGGGGTGGGAGGTGAGGAGATGTGAATACAGGTTGTACCCATCATAGTATTCTAATGAAAGGTCTCACGAAATGTATTGGTTTTTGGTGCGACTCCTTTCCGAAATGACCGGGTGGAAGTGGGAGGGGGTAGGAATTAATTTTCTTTCATGATATTCTAATTAAAGGTCTCAGCAAAAGGAACTGTTTGCTATCACCTACTGCCCTACCTTCTGACTCCTTATCAAAAGAGGGTTGGGGGGGGGGGGCTCGTTTTATTATTATCCTTCATGATGGTACTCTAGTGAAAGGTCTCAACGAAAGGAATTAATTTCTACCAATCATAGCTTCCTCCTCGGCTCCTTGTTGTGATCGGATATAAATAATTCCTTATATCACAAAAACAGATTGTCGGAGGAGGGTAATCACAAAGGGCGGGCGAATCGGACGTCTGGAAGAAATATATCTATTGGTGATGTCAAAACTTTGCGAGCGAATATCTGGAAAACGCTTTATCGGAGGAAAGTACCCACAAAGGCAAAATGGACCAAACATATCTATTGGTGAAGTCTCCGCATTAATCATCTAACAAGAAAGAAAACATCGATAATTATAGCATGCTACTACCTTATAACGGAACCATTTATAAGCTATTTCGGTTTTAAACAATGCACTTTATCACAATTTATACTTGTTTGTTGCTTTGTTGTTCAGGTTGATTTTTTAAGTGAACCCAATCAGATTGACAACACTAAAATATAGCGCAACATGAGAAAAAATGTAACAGCCTCGATAACAGCTTTCCCTTCTCATTACTATGGTACTGCGGTATGGTTTAAACGACTATTCTAGGTGTGTGTGCTGTGTGCATTGAATATTTGCGAGTTTGTGCTGAACATATCCTTGGATGATTGATTCCTTCAATTATTAAAGTGAATTATTGATCTACAGCTGCATTGCAGGAATATTACACAGTAGGTATCCAATGCAAAATAAGTCGTTATTTTTAATGGGAACTTGTGGCAATGAGACCTTAACGTTTCCGTTTTAAAGAAAACAAATTAAAACGGGGTTTTATGTCTACCATTAACGTTAATGCGCGGTCCTTTTGGGCGTCCTAAAATGGTTAACGAAAATTTTAGTCGCACAAATCCTCTAGGCTACGATTCTCCGTATGAATTAGTATCGGCGTTGTACAACAAAATCCGATTGTTATACGCAAATTTCGGCTGTTTCAAAGCACGTCAGACGGAAATCCCAATTTTAACATCTCGGTATTTTCGTTTCAAAACGTTTGAAGCGCGAACTGATTTTTATGTTATTCTCATTTTATACAACTTTTTATACTTTCAAGTAATCTTCGGAACGCGAATCTTCTTCGTACCTACCTATTGTGTTAAAAATACTAAACTGAGCCATTACGTTTATACTTCATATATCAACGTCCATCCCATCTCAATTAAGGAGTCGTTAAAAGTAATTGACTGTTTGCGTTAACTTTGAGTTTTACTTTTATATGTTTCAGCGCTTGAACTAAAAGCACACAAGGTGGACTGATTAGAACGCGAAATGTACTAAAAAGCATTCTGTGGTAGACATTAACACGCATGAATGCTGTAGGTAATCAATCAAAAATGAACGATTAGGAGCTATTAGTTAATCTAATATTCGATGTAAGCGGATAAGCAGCATAAATTATTAAGTTTTTTTTTCATTCTTATAGTAGCTTGGATCTATTAATTAAACTGTTTTCTTTAATATAATAATAAAGTAATATCAAAATTAATAATAATAATTCATAGTATTTGAACACTTGGTAACTTGACTCTATCGACATATCAAACAATCGTCGACGGCAATGATTTCGTGTGTTAATTTAAATTTTTAGTTGAGTAGGTGACCGCCAGGCTGCCTAGTGCTTGGCGCAAATGTAACTTAAAATCTAAAGTCACTAGATATAGAAAGTACCGCAATCATCCGCCATTTTTGGGCAAATTTGCTGCCAACTTAAAAAAATTGACAAATAAAATCTGAATAGCTGTCATTTTTTATAACCTAACTTCATAGTACTGTCATGTTTTATAAAAATATATACAGATATCTCCAAACAGGTGGAACAATCCCTAACATTAAAGTTACTAGAATCTGGTAACTTCCGCCATTTTTGGGCAAAAATCATGCGTTCTCTCTCTAACACACGAGCCCAATGGATTGCGGTACTTTCTATATTTAGTGACTTTATTAAAATCCATGCCAACGATTATGGCGACAAAGGTTGTTAGGTTGCCATGAATTTTAAGCTAGGCTAAAGCTAAACCTTTTTCAAGGTTTTGTGCCATTTATGTTCATACCGAGTTTACATTTTTATTCGTTGGGGATCCGTTTGGCGTGTAAATTTCTCGTAAATTTCGTTTGCAATAATTCATAGAAAAGACGTGAAATAAACGTCCGCTCCGATTACAGTGACTTTACAGAGACAGTGGCGACAATAGGAGTTCGGCCGCCATTTTGCGTCAAAAAGTTGGCAACACACAATACACGTAGGCATGTGTGGCGTACACCGCAATATCATAGGGAGCAGTCAAATTACCGGCGTCGCCGCGGTGGTTGCGTTCACATTGTGAACGACTATTTTCTAAACGTTTTATTATTACAATTAGCGATATAAAAACTGTAAATATGAATATGAATTTGGTTGTTTCTACTAAGAAACAAATCCCTACAAATTATGAGAACATCTTTCCTTTTTAGATGAAAATTTATAACAATTGGACTGAATATCAGAATTAAGAACATTTATTCAATGTAAAATTTTGACTAACTTTGCAGGTGAAGTAAATGAAAAGACAGTAATATCAAGAAGAAGGGATTATTACACTTATTAAATAAAACACAAAATTCCTCTCCAATCAATTTATTACAAAATAATTGGTCTAAGCAAAAGACTTATAATTATGATTTTCGCTACCATTAAGTCTAATTGAAAACACTTTTTGATCATCCCACAGAGCACACATCAGTGGGTTCAGCATCATATCTTTCACCTTCCACAGTTCCGCCTGAGTGGATGGTCAACTGCTTTCTGAAACCCATCCTTTCAATTGAACGTCTTACTCTGCCTCGTCAACATACCCTCTTCGCTGAATCCAACTCATAGAAATTGTTCGATGGGCTATTGCATATGGTCTAACGCTATTGCACTGCCAGTCGAATATGGTATCGCGTTACATAACAATATCCTCAATTGCTGCCGCATTGGCACACATATTAGGTTCCGCCACATTCGTTTTCAGCTATTTTTCGATGCCTTTATCCTCCAATGCTAATTGCACGCGGAAATACAATCAGGTACTGAATTCACGGCCATCGAAACACAAATATTTCATCGTCTACCTCTGGCATTTGACTGCAGAAGTCGCTAATGTCATTTTGCCATCTGTCATGATACTATTTTTTGTAGGAATATCATGGCAC
The DNA here is from genome assembly GCF_008802855.1 of Photinus pyralis. Lineage (NCBI taxonomy): Eukaryota > Metazoa > Arthropoda > Insecta > Coleoptera > Lampyridae > Photinus > Photinus pyralis. The sequence goes on from NW_022172151.1 coordinate 55,763, forward strand.
CGGTACTTCAAGTTTGTCAACCAGTGACGTTTATAGAAGCGCGGGAATGCGCGTGAGCATATCTATTACCGGAAACACGTGATATTTGACGCAAAATGGCGGCCGATCTCAACGACCAATCAAAAATTAGACACTCTATTGTCACCACTGTCTCTATAAAGTCACTGTAGCTCCGATTAAAGTCACTAAATAATATAGAAAATACCGCAATCCATTGGGCTCGTGTGTTAGAGAGAGAACGCATGATTTTTGCCCAAAAATGGCGGAAGTTACCAGATTCTAGTAACTTTAATGTTAGGGATTGTTCCACCTGTTTGGAGATATCTGTATATATTTTTATAAAACATGACAGTACTATGAAGTTAGGTTATAAAAAATGACAGCTATTCAGATTTTATTTGTCAATTTTTTTAAGTTGGCAGCAAATTTGCCCAAAAATGGCGGATGGTTGCGGTACTTTCTATATTTAGTGACTTTAGCTCCGATGTGGTTGATGCGACATCTATACAAAAATAACTCCACTAATTTATCCGTGAAATGGATGTCAATCTTTGTTCAATTGAAGTTTATAGACGTCGCAGAGATATTTTATCGTGCACCTATTCGTTTAAATTGTCATGCCGAATACAGTTCGTGAGTTTCAAATTTCCGGAAATTGCAAAACCACTCTGTAGCAGTTGTAAAATAATATTAATATTTCTGTCCATATTTCAATTTCCACCTGTATATTTTCTAAATTTTCTCGAGTCATTGAATGCGACCAATTTCTAGTTACTTTTGCATTTCTGCATTTACCTCTCCGATTTAACTTGTCTTCTTGTCGTTAGAGGACATTTAGTTTGTTGTTAACCACAGAATAAGACCTTGTGAACCATTAAATTACCGTATATGGTCATGTATCAAATTCTGCTCTACTATTCGTCAGAGATAACTATCTTGGGTAAAATTTCGAAACTTGTGGCGTCTTCCAGCAACCTGCAATAGAATCGGTCGTGCTAAATTCCGAAATTTGGGTGTTTGATATATTTTCCAATGGTCGAATTGATTTAATACTTAGCGGAAGATTACCCGTTGTGCCGACAATTTGTTTTTGGACGTTTGGTTACAATTTTTTTCCGAAATGGACTTTTAATACGGAAAACTCAAGCATTCCAAATCGTAAGTGTTTTCTTGTGCACGAATTGAGGTTACCGATGTTCCTTTTTCTATCGTAGGGGAACAAATACCGACCATATAGTATTTTGAAGTCATTTGGGACGTATTCAGTTCTTTTCTTTTGTGTACTCTCTGAATAAGAGGTTAGCATTATTGTGGGTTATAACGTAGTCGTAATTAGGTTACTTTTTAGAGTCTTTGCAAGGGGGTTAATATTCAGCTGAATCCGGGGAAATAAACGACCTACTGCAGATGAGTGTACTGTAAAACATCCCGTAGAACGGCAGCCGAACGTAGATCGTGAGAGATATATACCTGGAGTCTCCGTAGGAATAATTTTTGGTTACACCAGGAACCTGTGGAATTGCCGACACAATTTATCGTTAGCGGCGACGTACCTTCAACCTTTTTTTTTCTTTTGTTAAGACCTAAATATCTGTGAACAGTTTATTTGACCCACATATGTAAGTGGAAATTTTTACGTGTAATTAGTATCTTTAGGACTGTTTAACTATCAAATACGAATTACTCTAAAGAAGTAATCACTTGTAAGGTAAAGAGCTCGTTACTACGATTAAGTTCAACACCTCAAGCTACCGATTATAGTACATCATTTCAATTTTAATTTCTAGTAATTGTACTTGTCGTTGCTTAGTCATAACTTCAGGGGATGTTGGTGGGTTAAATTTTGTGTTAATAAGTTCATTGGAAGATTTCATTTTTTTTATTTTGCATACTCTTTAATTAATAAACGATAATTTTTCTTGTGCTTCACTCTTTTTATACTGAAGCTACACCTTTCCTAATTCCGGTGACTGCAGATAAAATCGTTTGTGGAATTAGGTGGCGCCCTAAAGACTTGAATCGAAGCACCAGTAAGTATTAGTGGCGGAGATTTACTTGGAACCTTTTATAATAATTTGTTGTCAAAGTTTTTAATTCACATACCTACTACCCTGAGTAAGAGCATATCTCTCTACGCTGTTAACTATTTGGCTAACGGAGCTAGCTAGCCGATCAGCGGCGTGTGTTGATTTCAAATTGCACATGGTATTTTAAGGTGCCCTACATTCTAAGCTTGCGCGTTATAACTCGTTTTATATATACAAATTTGATTAGAAAGATTAGAAGAATCGCTACATTGGCAGGTGTCTTTCAAGACTGAGTCCTTGTTTATTCGTAAAAATGATTACGAAAGTTGAGTATAGTGCTGCCACCTACTCAACTGAAAATTTAAATCGCTGACCTTAAATAAAGCTGTGCATTCCGTCAACTGGTGGATAGCAGTGCATGGAAGATCGGATAAAAAGGCTTGACCACTTGGAGAATTTCATTTTTGTATTGGGTTTTGCTTATGTTACTTGATTTTTTGTATTTCATTTGTTAAGTTCAATTTCTTATATTTGCTCCATTGCATACCTTCATTTTCAACTTCAATCTTATCCAGTTTGCTAATCGCACAGTTCACAGTAGCAGTAGTCCATCTTTTCTCATCTTGCATGTTTTCTCTATTTATCCTTCATTTTACATGTAAATGTAAGGGTAGGTACTTCGCAAGCTTACGTACAATTCCTTACGGCCGTAAGTTTCAGTGTTCCATCTGAGTCGTTTACTATTTTTCTTTTCTTCGGGGGCAATCAATCCACTTCGGGGATGGGCTTTTCTTTTTTTATCATGGGGATTTTTCTGGGATTTCAATTTGAACGTGAGGCGGGTTGTTCGCAAATGGAGCAATCTTGACAGTAGAACAAGGCCACCGTTGATTTTGTGACGTCACGCGCCCATGACCTTGGGGTGTCTCAAAGTCACGCGGCGCCACCACGGTTTTACGTGAATAAATGGTAAGTACATAGAAATACATTATTTTACAATGAATATTTCCTCACACATGAAAGTTGAAGGTTACCCAGTTACCTACCTTGTAAGAAATTTCTCGAGGAGCATTTTCAGCCAAAAATATTTCATCTAGCCCTAAAGGTCGCGATATATTTGCAAAAAGCCACGAAAATTGATGATTTTCGCCTCTTTTATGAATTTCCTTTTCAGTATCTACCTTGTATGAAATTTCACGAAAAATATTTTCAGCAAAAAATATTTCATCTAGACCTCATAGATCGCGAGATATCAGCCAAAAAGGGCGAAAACACGGGTTCTGGGGGGTGGTGGGGTGGCTGGAGCCTTTAGCACAGGGTCTGGGGGGTGGGATTTTTAATATGTAATTCCTGACATCTAACTGAACATATTCCACCATTTTTTTCTTTTCCACCTCAAAATGTCCAGTTAGATGTCTTTATCGCCTAGACTAAAACAATGAAGGCTAAAATTGAAAATCCAAAAATGCCCTCGGACATAAAAACATTGTAAATTGCAAGCTCTTTTTAGAGAAAATCCGTTTTTTGACGTTTTAACACCTTGCACATCAACTACGACTACGACCAAAGGTCATTAACGTGGACGAAAGGCTATGGTCTTGAGTCAAATCACAAAGCAATGATCTTGAGACAAAGTGCAAGGCCACGACCTTGAGAAATCCTAAGGAGGTGATCTCGTGGCGTAACCGGGTAAATTCCCAGGTCAAAAACTTGTGATGCACATTGACCTTGAAAAAAAGGTCCTGGTCTTGTGGCATCACTAAATTCAAGATGGCGGAAGGTGTCCGTGTCTTGTATAATTGTTTTATTTGTTGCAAACAAAACGTGATCGTTCTAATGTCACCTTAACAAGCTACTAACTTGCAAAATTGACAGGTGGCTCCCTTTATTTTTACAAATCAGTAGAGTTCTGACATTTAGGTTCCATTATTATGATTCAAAATGACAATCTGCGTACTACATTTGCATCTTTTTTGGAGATAACCACATTTCCTACACTCAAATTGGTAAACAAAAATGTAAATTCAAGTGAAAAATTGCGGAATCAAAATTAATGTTGAAACTTTGTTTCGGTGCCATCTTCAAAAAAATGTTCATGTTGCCGGCCCGTGTGACGCAGTTGAATTGAATCTCGACTGCGGTACTAAGGGTCCCTGGTTCGAATCTGGGTTCGGGCGTGGATATTTGTAAATGTAGAGCAACTTTGGTTTGGTTTGTCAAAATTAAACAAAAATTAAAAAAAAACATTTATCATGACATTTGCGTTTGTTTTTTTATTAAATATACTTAAAGAGCAAAATAAACTAATGATCACAATGAAAAATCTATAAGTAATATTGTCATAAAAAAACTTGAAGAAGCTTTGTAAACTACTAACAACATAACACTAAACAACAGTTTTTATAATAAACAGCAGACCAGTATTTTACCGAAAACATTCGGGCAAGTTAGTTTAAAGTTAAATTTAAGAGAACGTGATGGTTTTCACAGGGAAACAGTGAAGCGAATATACAATGCAGCGCTTCCGCCACGGTTCCCAAAGGTTGAGATTGCCAATTATATGAAACGATGCTCGCCAAGTCTTAAACAAATTACACATTTACTACCCTATGAATATTATAGTTGTTTTATGATGAACTTACAGATATTATGCACTTTAAAAGATAAAGGCAAGACGAAATTCAAACACAAAGCCCACTTCGTAAATTGAAGGGTGCGGTTGGGGAAATTCAATTTTAGGTTAGACGCGTCGTGACATTACATTTTTTTTCAAATGTCACATAGACGAGAATTAACAGCTGTAAACCATCAGTTCGATCAACCTGTCAATTTGGAACAAGGTGGGTAATTTATGACTAACATTCCTCGCCATCACGATGTTCTGTAGGAACACGCGGTCGCCTGTACAACATAGCGGAGTCGGAGGGTGCACTTTCGGACTATGTCGCTCAGAAATGGGGACCTAGTTAGGTATACCCAGTAGCTCAGGGCTATTCACAAACGTGTCATTTTAAGGTATTTGCAGAGTAGTTTTGATTTGCGCTTACGGAATGGCGCTTTTTACGTTCATCACGGGCATTGTGTATATGACGTATTGCCCCCGTCAGTACCACATTGCTGGTTATCTAATAATTGGAGGTACAAGTGGAAAATGTGATGTTAGAACTTTACGACATATAATTATCAGGGCTGTTTTCAACAGTTTTCATCACAATAAGATTTGTGCGTAGAGTAAAACCTGGAACCTACATCGGGCTCGGTTGGGTATTCTCCATTGGGCTCTTCATATTAGGTTGTGTTTGGATATACAAAGTGCCCCAACTGAACATTGGTCAAAGTTTCAAGTTGCACTGCGATCCAGTGTTCCACATAATTGCCTTTTGGATTGTGACCGTCGAATTGATATTAATAGCTCTTGGAATTTGTGCATTATGTATCACGTGTTACATTTAAATTAATGCTCATTTATTGGATGAAATAAAATTCAGGAGATGCGAGATTGAATTGCGCCTTGCAATATGCTAATGGAACTTGAAGAACATGTGCAGTTCATATCCCTCTATTTAGTTTGTGGGAAATCGGAATTGATAACGTTTACTTTGCGTAAGCGAACAGGAACATGCTACATCGGAGCTTCGCATTTATTAAATCGAGCGTCAGAAGCCAAAAAGATTAATTCTTTGCATGGGGATAATAAGATCGTGGCTCATCGGGCGATATAACTGAAAATTAAAATGACTTGAAGTGTAATATATAGCGACATAAACTGCACTCGATTCTTTCACTTAAACGGGCACCCTGGGAATTAATTTCACTAAAAGCAATTTAAAATGGCACAAGCGAGAATTGCATTGCTCACATACCAAGTTTTAATGCTAAAATATCATTAGAGGAATTATTGGAGGAATACTTAGAATTTTAATACATCGCATATACTTGATTAAATTGCAGTTCGAGCAAATTTTTGTAGTTTACGATTTTGCGAATGGAATTAATTCAACATTGTTATGGTATGTTAAATATGGCCGTGTGTAATCGCGTGCGGTCAATACACCACCCACAAAACACCTGTCCATCTCAAAACAAATCAAAATTGAAACTTAAAATTTTATATCTCCTCGGACACATCCGGCATCTGCTAGCAGAAACATCCGAATATTGACCAGGTGGCGTCGATCAACTTCCAACAATTCCCAAGATGATTACACAAACTCTGACATGAGAACTCTATCCGGGTCGCATAAAGAATTCGAATGAACACACAATAGATTGACAATGACAAAAGTTTATTCCGATACACATGAACCAAAATTAAAACAAAATCCTTGAAAGAAAACTTGCTTCGACAGAATACTCCACACGCAGGCGGTCGGAAATTAACAAAATTAAAAAAATCACTTACACTTAGAATTAAAATTGGCGAAATGACATGCTCCTTTTTAACAGTCATGTTCATTGTGGGCGATTGTACGACGACATCTTGTATACTAAACGAATATTGTTCGACTAATGTACATAGTCATAGTAATTTCGACTTTGACCGCTCATGCGCCGCACCTAGCAACAGAGGCAGGCTAAGGATAATTTCTTTGAAGGAGTTTCAAACTGGCTTCTATTTTGGGAATGCAAATTACATCTTAATATGGGTCATTTCGTTTAAACGAACGATATTTCGTTGACACGGTTGCGACGTGACTGATTGAATAAACAAAAAAGCTTGGGCACGTTTTTATGAGGTAATAAATAAAAACGGAATAGATATTTAACTTGTAAGGAAAGCGCTCTGGGAAGATAGTCAATGTAACGAATAGGTCGAGTATGAAAAAGGAGAACGGGACAGTCAATAAAGTTCCATTGTTGAGTGCAGTTAGGGATAGAAATATGTAACTTAGTCAGGCAAGCTAAATTCACTTATCATTAATTGATGAAATTAAATATTATGTGGTGTGATATGCGTAAATGCAGCCGTATGGGGGCATGGTTTGGGGAACACGACTTAATTAAATTTAACGTTGCGTTTTATTTAATTAAAATTAAGCCGCGCTAAATTATGTGTTCGGCTATCAATTATTTTTAATTGAAATTAAGTTTACCAAATACGCAAGCATCTAGTAATTCAGTAAGTTACACTAAATTCGGCTGAAAGGATTATTTAATTCCCTTTACTTGCTTCTCTTGTAATTGACTTTTATGATCACTCTGTAGATGAACACCCGGTATTTAAAAACGTTTCCGTTGCCGTTGCCGAAAGTATTTGTGTTGCTCAAGAAGTTGAAGACAAAAGCTAAAGGTAATTAATTTAATTTCTAGAGTTGTGTTTCACACGCCGCGCCGCTACCGTAGACAAACGCTGCAATTAATCTGCCGTTTGCAATCGTTTCCGTCAAGATATTTCAATTATTTTTGTTGCGTCCGAAAACTCTTGTCATCTAGAAGACTGGAGCAAGATAATTTTATAAAGTTTCAGCTCCGTTAAGCCATTATGGGCAGGTTTTTGTTTACTATGTCAATTTAAAACGAGCATTAAAACGGCAACGCCGTACATGTTTACGCCGTTATCAGGTTGAGACCTTTATGCCCACCTGAGACATTCCAATCAACAATAGGTATTGATTGGACTACCGACTTTAGAACTTTCAATTCCGACAATTAAGTAAGTGCAATAAACAGTAGCTAAATAAATGTGTTGCAGCATCCGATTAAGTCGTGTGTAGTCTTAAAAGGAGCGCTCTTAATTTGAGTTTTAAGACCAATTATAGATTTTTAGGACGTCAGCAGGTCGCACAATTAATTAAAGAAGTTTTATGGTGGGTTTATACTGTCATTATCATTAGTTTACTAAGCTCAGGATGGTTTCGTTGGTTAGCAGCGCACAATAAACCTTTGTTTCTATTGTCTATTTCTTAATGATTATTGATATTGAACTAATGATAATGATTGTAATAAACCCCCCATTCATTTTTGGATATAGACAACCGAATACGCTGGAATTTTTTTTCGCATACACTGAAAAAATAGCTTAAAAAACTCTACAAAAAAGTTCATTATAGTTTTTGAGAAGTTTTGAATTGTTAAACTAGAGGGCATTTCATAAATGTTATATTAGATAGATATTTGCGATGACTATATTAACTTGACAACTAGTTCGAAGTGACTCCCGCCATTTGCTGAACTCGTTCGATACCTGCTGTCGTTTACTCTGATTGAGTTTGCCCGAGGCTTCAAAGATCAATCCGCCAAACCATTCCTACCCCCTACCTTGACCAGTGACAAGGTTGCAGCATTCTTTTATGGCGGGCGAGTTGACCGTTCCGCCGTTGTAACCGCTGCCGTAGAGTTTATTGAGTTACAATTCTATTTTTTTTATATTTTTTAATAAAAGTTACTTTAAATTAATTTTGCGTTTAATTTGAAAGCTCACCGTTGGTGCGCGAACTATCGAAGTTCTTTGAAACTTTATATTTTAATTTTATCACTTCATGAATATGAAATGAAGTGTTTCAAAGAAATGTTTACTGGTTTAAGGTAGGATTAAAAAGTTACTGCAGCTGACAGTAAGGCGAGGATTGGACCTTAAATTTTGGTTCTGTAGGAAACAAGACTCTTTCACTACTACTGTCAGTGGCGCCATTGAGCTTCAAACTTTGGTTCTGTAAGCCGCAGGCCATATTACAAGTCCGCCTTCCCGTGGCCAATCGGTCCCGAGTACTGTCATTTATCAATTTGTTCGTAGTAGACCGAAAATTAAAGGCTCGGGGCGTCGGGTTTAGCTGTAGAGGTGGTGCAAGTAGTGTTAGAAAATGCATAGTAGGCATCCACCTAAATAAATGTCAGAAAACTCGAAACCATTGTCTATGGCCCGTAGAAACTGAACACGGTTTCAAGCACCGGGTGCGCGGTGTGCCGTTTATGCTTAGATTAAGGCATAAAAGGCAGTTCGTACAATGCAATCGACTCGTTGAGTAATTATTCAGGAACACCTGTGTGTCGATTCTGTGGTTAAAACCAGTAATTTTGGAACACTATGAGTCTACCATTCGATACGGTCCTTAATGAGGTTAGTAGCAATTTGACCACAGTTTGTCAGATGGGCTACGAAAAATTGATTCTTACTAATGCCCTGAATCATGCTTTTGAGTAATATATTTGAGCATGCAGTTTTCCAAATGACAAAAGCTTGAGTCTTTATTTTATTGTGTTGGTATAAAATGCCATTTAACTATTCTGGAACGCCCATACACTTTCCAATTGCTGAGAGATAAAATTAAAATGCCCCGTCACAATTTTAATCATCCCAAATCATGCATATGGAGTGGATAATGAAGGGTTAATAATAATTTGGCGTGTCCATCATCCCTAATTAATTCGTACCAATTAACATTTTAACTGTATTAACCTTTAGTTCTGACGATCGCCTGAAGTGTAGAGCGGAGGATAGTTTCGAAGTTAATTGTTTAGTTGTATTACAACAAAACTTTTATAAACAGTGACCGACCACGCTATTTACCTAGAACTTCGGAAAAATTTACCAAGCCACTAGTTATATATTTATTAATAAAATCTCTTGTTGCTTACTCTTTTGTTTACAGTACCTGCAATAAACCACCAGTAAAATACACGAGCTTTTTGGATAAATTTAGATAGTAATCTGAAGGTGTAAAAATTATCTTTGGGACTTTTTAAATCACAAACTACTCGGATGTAATAAATTAATAGGCGATTAATCTCGCTAATTACAAATAAATTAGTCGGACAAGTTTTATGTCGCATTTGTAGATGTGGCTAAAATGAAATGCAAAAACGACTTTAATTTTCATTTCCATTGTGCATTATTCGGAATGATGCATTTTGCAATGTGCTACAAAATTGAAATTGCAAAATAGAGGGAACACGTACCGCAAAGCCAATATTTTTACAAATGTGACAGATGTTGATTTTCACAATTTTAAAGTGCGATTTACTGTAAGGCAGTTAAGTAATGCGGTTTTTTTCGTTGCAGGCGAAGCTAGAAACCAAAGCTCTCAAAGCCAAACGGCCTGGCTTTACGGATGATCGTTACAACGAAACGTCTTACTACATTGAGAACGGTAAGTATATGCGTAGGTACGGCTGCGATTGTTGAGTTTTAATTTTTGTTTGCGAAACTTCTCCTAATTTTTGGAACAATAAACCCTTGCGCTCGTAATCGCGCGACCTGAAAGTGTTTTTTCTCACAACGTTTAACTTGTAGAGTGCGCTGCAAAGAAAACTGAAAAGTTGAGTAGCGTGTTCGCGTCGTATTTAAATTGCTTTTACGAACTCATTATTTTCTTTTCGTTTCACATTTTACCCTCTTATTCTCTAGCTAGCTTTATAAAATAAGTTTACCTTTCTTCCGTTTTATTGGTCTAATGATTATTACTTTAGTTAGGTTGGTAATAGTCACACATTTTTCCTTTCAGGCCTCTTTTTAAAAGGAAGTTTTTATTTAACTCTGCTTTTTGCTGTATGGATCTTCGGTTGGAATTTTGCCGATTAAAGCCTTTCTACACCCTTCTTACCATTAAAAACAGATGACGATAATTGCGTGTGTAATTTAGATCAGGTCACATGCAGGTATAATTCTTTCAATCCCATGAGTGGTATTGTTGATTTCGTGTAGTCGAATCCAAACTCACAAATCGATTAGGACGTCGACATAGATAAGTCGATTTTATCACCCTATTGATTTTTACCTTACAGATCTGACTCTGACTGGTCTGAATTTTGACTTAAAATCGTCTTTGTGCATGTACTACACAATTTATAACAGCGCAAACTATTTATTACTTCGACGTGGAAATTGGAACTGCCCTGGGACGCAAGCAAAACACGCACTCAGTGTCACTCCAATATATAAAAACACCCCTGCGATAAATTCGCGATGATTGACTTGAGTTCGCTCGCGGTTCAACGTAAGTGTTTCTAACATAAATAAAATACACCCTGCGTTAGTCGATAGGTGTTTGACTCAACTTCGCTTACGGTTCAACGCCTCGTGGTTCGACGCGAATAACATACCTTTTCCACCAATAAAACTAATTTTTCCGTCCAATCACACCGCCTGATACCTATAAATTTCTCAGTCGCTAATGTGGTTGGACCACACTAAAGACATACGAAGTAAGCTCATCCGGTGGGCATTGCGGCTCCAAGAGTTCACTTTTGACGTAATTCAATGCCCAGGAAGAGAAAATGAACTTCCTGACCACCTGTTCCGCTACCAGTTGACAGAGCAAGTCGACCAAACTATGTGAAAGGACGTCAACCGCATGCTGTCTCCAACAATCGAACATCCGGACAGCGAAACCCCCAGTCACCCGGTAATTGCGGCGATTAAAGAAGGTCAGAGAGCAAACGAGAACGCCATCATTCTGGTACAAACATAGCATAGGATCCAACTGGAAGGGATAGTGAAGCTTGTGTGGGAATGCGTAAGGAACTGTTAGGGGTTAGTCGCCACCATACGAGGACCGATACAAAATGCTACCGTCCGACTACGCCCATGGGAGATCATATTCGTGGACTTTATGGAACCGTACACCGCAGTGTGAACACCGGCAACAGGATCCTTCTCATCGTAACAGACCTATGTGGGTGGAAGCCTTTCCCCCCTTTTGTTACCACCGACATCGTGATCAATAGGCAGCAAAACAAAGTTTTCGGACGCTACGGCTTTCCTAGAGCCATAGTGTCGGACAATGGACCTCCGGAACGCAGTACTCACGCACTGAGGATGCGACCACTGGACCAGTCTCCTCACCGAGGGTAATATCGCCCACACCACCCCGAAAGTACTTTTATCTGCAATCCCACTTCTATTTTTAGCGCATTTTTTAAGAATTAAAAAAATGTGCTATTGTTAGCGTTTTGTCCGTCCGTCCGGATCCACTTCTGCGGTTTTGAATTAGTTTTTAGGGGAATGGTCCTAGAGTCCTGGAATTTTTTGCAATATGTAGCCTATACCTTGAATGTGGCCAGACGACCAACAAATTTCGTTGTTTCAAGAAGGGACTCCCTATGAATTATTTTCAGAGATGCTGTTTTTGAAAGTGCATAATTTTTACATGCGACAACCAACTGGTCTCAGATTACGCATACGCATGCCTTTAGTCGTTTCAAGAAAACTTTTTGAAAAGGGGGGGCGGAGATGAACACACATTCTACCCTTCAAGGTATTCTGGTCTCACCCAAATGAACTGGTTTGTAGAAACTATAACCTTCCTGCGCGATTCCTTTCCGAGATCAGTAGGAGGTCGTGGGGAGAAGGGAGGGGGTAGAAAATTTTATCTTTAATGGTATTCCAAATTTGATCACATGCCAGGTCGAAAACTCGAACTGTTATCTATTAAAACATTAAACTTTTTTAACCTGACAAGACTTTTATTTTCGTAACAAAATTTCTCAACATTGCAAGCATAACACTTTTCGGCGAACACTTTTAGATACGGATGCTACAACAGCATAGTTCACATAAAAGCAAAAAGTATAAATAAGCCGCTCATCTTTTACAAAATAGAAAAATTAACTACAGATACTCGTAGAGGTTTAATTTGCGAAGATCCTGACCTCACGAATTCCACTGCGTTTTTTTCCCAAAACGTGTATTTTGAATAGAACCTCGGTCTAAAACATCTGTCATACGGACTTATTTGTATTAACTATATTTAATCTATTATCGATAGCATAAAATCTCAAACCAAAGGGATGCATTTCGCAAACTTACTAAACTAATGAAACTTATTGATTACTGCACTATATACCGAATTACAACAATCCCTTGCCAATCTAAATGATTATCTTTATTTTCAGCTCTGCGTAAAGTTTACCCGTATTATTTTACCTTCACAACCTTCACGAAGGGAAGATGGGTGGGGGAACGAATATTGGACGTATTCGCAAGAGAATTCCGAGCACATCCCGCAGAGGAGTACGAGAGATGTATACGAGCGGGAACCTTAACCGTAAACTACGAAAAGGTCCCTACCGACTACAAGCTGAAGCACAACGATTTGCTCGCTAATGTCGTCCACAGGTACATTATTACCCATTTCATTTTCTAATCTAAAATTGTTTTATCGCCTAAATGTCGCTTTAGTTTTTTTTTTTATTTTTCGATAGGATAAGGGAAAAAAGCTCCCCTTTATAAATGGAAAGTAATTTGATACCGTTAATAAATTTCGCACTTTGGTAATTAGAAAAGTGGAAGTGTACGGTTGACGTGTATTATATCTTCGGTGCGGTAGTGTGAAGTTGATGAGGAGTAACCGCTAGGGAAATGTAGCTGCCTGGAACAGGAGGAATAAAATCAGTGTATCATTTGCACAGTTAGAAAATTTTCATTGTTGGGGTTACAATTTCCACGGTCCTGATGCGAGTTCTTCCGCTACTACGACGCTTTAATTAAAACCCTTTCACATTTCACTTTATTCTAATAACTAATTATTTGTAAATATGTCTCTATTATTTTGTAAATGAATGTATAGTTCCGTGTAGCCTGTAAAGTGTATTGAAGTAAATGCGGTTACTTTCAATGCACTTTTAAGCCAGTGAATGTATATATCTCTGTACCGTATTGCATACAATGTGCTAGTAAGTTTTAAAGCATTGACGACACAATGTTCCAGACATGAAGTGCCAGTTACTTGCCACCCGATCACCATTGTACATCTGGACGAGGACGTTGTGGTGGTCAACAAACCTGCCTCTATCCCCGTAAGTGGCTCTGAGACTGCCATTATTTTCCACTCGCACTATTTATAGGTGATAGATAGTGTGCTTGCGCAGACGCTTTGCTTGTGGTGTTCTATGCTATTACTAACTTTTCTTTTATTTGCAGCGGTGTAGGTGTCTTAAAACGTAACAATGAAAGATTTTATACTTACTGTACAAGATGCATTCAGGTAATTAGTCTGAAAGCTTTGCACGCGTTTAAACCACGAAAAACGCATCGTTGACAATACATTCATTTTAGAAATTTGCTCTGCAATAATAGGCACAATGCCGGAATGGTAGTTTAAAATAAATCCATAGCCATCAAATCAAAAGTTATGAGTGTCTAATTTTGTTAAATACATTCGTATTCAGTAGAACAGCTGCACCCCTAAGAGCGATAGAACAAAAACGAATTAATCAAGAGCTAATTTAGTGTTCCAATCGACATAGTCCAGTAAAATTAGAACCGGACCTGGAAGTAGTTTTCGGACAGCTGACAACTCTCTATTTATCTTTTTTCACGCCTTCGCACTTTGATCCTTGGATCTATTGTGCATGCCCCAGGGTCTTACTCCTCGAGAGACGGTTTGTGTCTCTTCCTCCTCGAAGCAGAGGCGATATGTGCTATTCTCAGCTACCCCGATTTCTCACGGGGTAGTGTCCAGTGACCAGTTCTATGTATGACCTTAGTTCACTTCTGCTGAGTGCTAGCAACGAACTGGTTTTAGCCTGATCAGTTTTCAGATTGTGCTGTTCCAGGGACAGATGTTTCCGCTCTTTTCCGAGCCAGCTTCTTATCACTCCTCCCGCTAGACTTGGTGGTGCAGTCCGGACTGTCCTAGCAGATGTAAATGCGCGCAATCAGTAGCCGTTTTGTCGCAATGACCTCTGCGCACCATTCAAATACTGTTGGAGTAGTCCCTAAAGCCATTGAGAGTATTCGTAATTCGGTCCTCTTAAATACCTATTCGTACCTCGGAGCCATCTGTGTAGCGTAAGATGTAGTCTGAAATCCTGTGTACAGAACTTAAATGTATATAAAATTATGCTATTCTTTGCCCATTTAAGCGACTTCGTATCTCTTACGATTTACGAGATCCCCATACTAAACATCGGAAAAAACTCACCCCGAGTTCAGGAATGTGTAATTGTTGTTGTGTAAGTGTTTACTGTGCACATGTGCGTGCCCCCACCCACTGTGGAACAATCTGATTGCTCAGATATTCATTGCAGCCTGTTCAGGTGCTCTTGGTTCTGCTTTAGACCACCATACCACTGCAAGGTAGGGCAAGATAGGCTTAATTACAGTGGTGTATAACCAGATGGGAGACGAGTCTCCATTTCTTATCCATAAGGCTTCGGCAGCTTAATAAGGCCATAGTAGCCTTGTTGATAGCCATGCTGATGTGAGGCTTCCAAGTTAACCTCTTGCGTTCTGGAGTGTTTTCCAGCTCTTGCATGCCCAATCGTAGCTTCCGAAATCAAGTCTTGTTCCCTTCGTAAAGGTCATCGCCATCCTGTAAACAAATAGCAAATTTGGTAGATTCATTACGTATTCTCTAGGGTTCCTTCATTTCCATATAACCGTCCTTCTCCTTCAACTGTCGTCTGAAGGTTCCAAACGGCTAGTACTAAAAAAAACTATAGTCCAGGGAATAGAGGGTTTTAACTTGCAAAATGAGAAGTAGTTCCAATTTCTTTTGCATGTCATAGACAGTCATCTGATGGTTAAGAATCTAAGTTTTCGACCTCCCACCCCTTGTGCTTCCCCCGTACCACCCCCAAAACCCCTGAAATATGGTTGGTTTCTTAGTTTTTCAATCATGTCTTTTTAATGGTTCACTTTAGAAAAAAATATTGTTATCAGAAATTGTAGACCATAAAATTCTACACAACTTTGATATACACTACTTTTTTGTGAAATGTTTATTAAAAAAGATATAGAGCTTGAGAGTTGGTTATATTTTTAAGAATTCTGAAATTTCTATGTAGGTGTTTTAATCAAATTTCATACTTTTACACTATAATTAAGATTTTATGAGGAAATATCTTGAATTTATCGTGGTATAAATCCCTCTACCCTGCAC
>NW_022172152.1:0-4505 GCF_008802855.1 Photinus pyralis
TATGACTATTGCCCTCAGAAAATTTCAACCAATCATATTAATGCATATTACAGAAATCACCTAGCAACAGACAAATATCTTCGAGTATTCATGCACTTGTGCAATACCCGCGGGTATTGCTTATGTGTAAATACCTAAAATGAAACTTACATAAATAATTCCAAATTGTATTAACGAAAATTGCAATTTGTAAAATGGCAATTTGTAACTGAACCCATGCTTATTTTCGGTTTCATGATGCTTTTTGAAAAACCATGTCTTTGAAAGGATCGAAACAAACATTATATTCTTCTTATCTTGCAAAATTTTTGTCGGGCAATAGTCATCCCGTATATCCCTCGTACACGCCAAATAGCAGATCTGAGTATTCAGGTCATTCTGCATGCACTGGGATTTTATAATACTTGAATATTTCGTCCACTGCTGGCTCTTCCGGTCTGCCGTATAATATATACATGTAACATAAAGCGCACAAATGGTGATCCTTTAAGCGCATTGCTTTAATTCAGTTAGAGAATTAATTCTCATTTAATGGGTAGAATAAATACTAGAAATCGCATTTAAAAATAAGTAACTGTGGAAACTTGATTGCAATGTTTTTTCTTCTTTCAATCGCATTTCTTTACTCCCTCAAACTAAATTAATAAAACTTTTTCCGATAACGTTTATAACGAATTTGACAGTTCATTAATTACGAGCGCGTGTTAGTTATTTCCTAATTACTGTGTCCATTTTTTACTTCTTTCAAACAATCGCACGTTATTTATCTGTGCTAGGTATTTTGCGTTGTATAAGTAAGAGAAATTAAATATCGATATAAAATCAGACTTTTTTACTTTTTTTTTCACCTTTTCACCTCTTCCGGAAACACTGGTCAATTAATAGTTAAATTTACTAGTTTTCGGATAAATATATGTGGACTTCAACTACTCGAGGCGCGTTTGCTCTCTCAAAGCCAGATAAGTTTTACAAAAAATTAAAATATTTCTTTTAAATTAACAAAAGAATAGTAACTTGGAAAAGGGTACGATTGATAAGCTTGGAGAGGGTACTTTAAGATTAGTGGCTTGCTATAAGTTTTCTCGCTCTGTGGTGTTTATATGCGCTGATACTATCGCTTTTCTATACAAATGTATTTTTCCTCTTCGAGGTTACTGGGGGTAATCGACTTTTCTCTCATTGATATTATTGGTTGCATTCTTCTCGATCCTCGGATTGAAAAGAATTCGTTATTTACGCGGAATTTTATGGCTATTTCCACTGTAATCGATAGAAAAAATAAGTAAATAAATCTTAAGGTGTACCTTTTTTCTATTGTTCAATTACTGAATTTATACTGTTAATAGAAATAGAAAAACTCATCATGAGTATATTTGGTTTCGAATTGGTTCCTTAATTTAGTTTAAGGGTGCTTACTACAAAATCCACGTTCACGTAACCAACGAAAGAATCATGTAATATGAATTAATGGGTGACACATTTCAATTTGGGATTTAAGTAGTTCAAATATCTACTGAGCTTATATAATGATATTTTAGCATTATAACTTATACAAAAAACAGGAACAACGGAATTATGGTTGTTATTTGAGAGTTTTAGAGGACATTTATTTTGATGATTAGTTGAAGTGAATGATATTGATATGAACCTAGATATTTATTTTTGAATTATGAATAAATATGGATGTAGACACATATGTTTGTTCAAGTCGTGTTTTCCCAATTTTTTTTTTTTGTGATCAGTACTATAAGAGTTGGTACGGAGCTTTTTTGATGCTGGGTTTTTCTCTGTTAAACAATAAAGGAATGATCAGGGCGCAAATTTTTCTTTGGTCCATTAAAATACCCATTGACTGATCTTATAAATATCTGCCAAATATAAAACTAAACATATAAACCTGTAGTTTAATTATCTCTTGGTGGGAATCCATGGTGGTAAAGCTCAAAACGGGGTCAGAAAGTAGACAGTTGAATAGGAATTTAACACACTAAACCTTCCCCATACTTCTTTATTAAAAAAATTGTGAATAAAATCACATAGCGACTATAGTTTCGACCTAAGTCATTTTCAAGCTGTAGGAAAATTGTAACTAATAACGAGTAACAATCTTGAAATATACATACCTTAAAATTTAAAACATCAACAACAGAAAATAGGAAATTGAAAGTACAGAAGTTACATTTTTTATCAGTATGCTGGAAAGAACATGTGTTAACCACTAGTTGAACATAATTAATACTTACAGGAAAAATTTTTTTATCAAATATAAAACAGTTGGTGTTAGGACATAGAAAAGTGGAACAAAATTAACATAGTCATGATACAACGACGATTAATTAATTAATTCATGCCATTAGAAAATGGACGCAGCCATCTTGTACAAATATAGTCAACGACTTAACTCGAAAGGTAACGAAAAGGGAAAGGTTAAAGAAGGAAATAAAAAGCGGGAAATTTAAAAACAACAAGGTTAAACAGGGCCGGATTAGGTAACGGGACGAAGTGAGAAGAAAGGTGAAAGAATGCAACATAGCTTGCATTAGGCTATTGTTTTTAATTGTACTAAAATTTATGGGCCAAACTACCCTGTGCCTGCTGATGGCAGATGTCGGGACTCGCGGAAAGATTAATGTGCCCTCAAGTTGAAAACCCCCCAATCTGCTGAAGGCAGAAAAAGGGGAAAAACACCACGTTGACAAGCGTAAAGGGGTAGGGGTTAATTAGTCAAGAATAACAAATGCTTGTTTAAATTTAAAATTTCGTTCAAGGAGTGTTGAGGATTCTCTCTGTAGTGATGGTAAATTTCTTTCATTTCTAGTAAGTCTAGTTTGAGGCTTTTATTACAAACATGAAGAATTTCAAAATCCTCCTTCGAAAACGAATGACCAGAACTCAGGATGTGGTGGGCAAAGGAAGAACCTTGGTTAGGGTGATCGAATTTGAGGTTATTGTTTTTGATAGCGGAAACGTGTTCGGAAAACCGGGTTTTGAATGAGCGACCAGTTTGACCAATATAACCAGCTGGGCAATCTCGACAAACCAATTTATAAACCCCTGATTTAGATAAGGGAGGTATAGGATCTTTAGTTTTCACCAAATTAGACTTGAGATTACTCTTGACTGAGAAGGATATGGAGATGTTGAGGGAACGGAAAAGACGAGCAATGATATCAGAGATCGGGCCTATGTAAGGTAAGGAATAATAAATGGAAGGGGAATCAGGGAACTGAGAAAGGGAAGTGCACCTCGAGAGGTTGTCTTTACACAGCATAACTTATTAATCAGCTGTAACGGGTAATTGTTCGCAAAAGCGATATGATAAATGATGTTAAGTTCTCTCGAGTGGTGGGGTTCGGGAAGGTCAAGGGAAAGGAGTCTATGGAAAAAATAACGGAAGGAAGTAAGTTTGTGTGATAAAGGGTGACACGAATGATAAGGGATAACATGGTCCGTAGTGGTGGTTTTTCTGTAGATGCCGATTTCAACATTAGCAATTCCTCTAGTGAGTGACAGGTCTAAGAAATTGAGGGACTTATTAGATTCGATTTCAAGCGTGAATTTGATATTCTGATGAAGGGAATTCAAAATTTGGAAACACTCATGTAACTCGGACCTATTACCTCTAAAGATAACCAATATATCATCGACATATCTCTTGTAAAACAAAAAATGAGTTTTAATGACCTCGGACTGGAAAAGTAAGGATTCCAAATGGTTCAGAAATATTTCAGCGAGCAAAGGGGATAAATTACTACCCATCGGTAGACCTGAAGTTTGGATATAGTAGTTATTATTGAAAGAGAAATAATTCTGTTGAGAACACAATTGGAGGGATCTGGAAATGAAAGAACAAACTTGGTCAGGAAGCGGGGAATGGATAAGGAGGTCGTCAATTATATTCAGACATTCTATAAAGGGAATACTCGGGAACAAGTTGACGATATCAAAGGAAACAAGGATATCCGAATCAGTAATCCGGAAATTTTTAATATCCTCCACTAGGGTAATGGAATTTTTGATTGAGTGGGGAAATTGGAGTGCAAGAGAATTTCTAAGAGCAGAGTTAAGCCAACTAGTGATCTTGGAAACTGGGGTGTTGGTGAAGGAAACAATTGGTCTTATAGGGTAACCTGGTTTATGGATTTTGGGAAGGGCATATAATCTGGGAAAGGAAGGGTTCATGTGTGTAAGACGAAGATAAGGAATCTGGAAATATTCATAAAGGAGGGATTTGTTGTCAAAGAGAAATTTACGAACTTTTTTCTGGAACGCCTCGTTGTTAACTTTGGATTTAGTAAAATCATCAGTAGAAAGGAAATTCTCAACACCAAGGATGTAATCAGCTTTGTTCATTATGACTACCGCATTACCTTTGTCAGCTTTTGTCGCAATTAAATTATTTATTTTAAATTTTTTCTTTAAAGAATTGATCACTTTTTGATGAAAATTACCCTTAGGTTGTGTGGCTAGCTTCAACTTGTTATGACATAAAGCTCGGAAATGGT
>NW_022172153.1:0-10464 GCF_008802855.1 Photinus pyralis
ATATGTCGATTGATCGAATCGGCAATTTTTTTCAATTTTTACGGGGTATTTTCTAACGTTTCGTTTTTACGTTGAATGTCTGACTGAATGCTTAGGAGGTGTACCAAGTGTGAGAGTGTAACAGAGTTTACGAAAAATATCACTTTGGCTTTTGTCGTTGACCGGCACTTACTTTACGAAAGATGTGGAAATCTCATGAAATTTATTTTATTTATTTATTGTCCCTCTTGTTCTACGCCCTCAACTGCTGAGGTATCAAGTCAAAATTGCCGAAATGAATTTTCTAACGTATTTACATCAATGGGATTTTGCTATCCTTAATCTGGGTAAGAATATTTTTTATATTGTCGTTGTTTACAATATTTTCCATTAATATAATATAATTACCGTTGGTTATCCAACATTAAGTAAGGCGTACATTCAACGATAATAACAAAGTTGTCTATTGTGCATGCGCAGTATGATTTTAGACTCTTTCAATTGGTTTACTCTTACTAGAGGAGCTACCATAAAAATTTCGTTCAAATTGCACCACAAATAAAAAAAGTTACGTATTGCGCATGCGCGATGCGATTCTTTACGCATGCATTTTGTTTGCCTTTACTAGAGGAACCTACCATAGTAAGTTCGATTAAAGTGCACCATAAATAAGAAAGTTACGTTGTGCGCATTACGATTTTTGCCCTTCCTTTTTGTTTACTGTTTCAGAGGAAGCTACATAAAAATGTCGCTTAAATTACACCATAAAGAAGAAAGTTGCGTTTTGCGCATGCGCAGTGTGATTTTTTGTACGTGCATTTTGTTTGATTTTATCAGAGGGGCTTACTATAGAAATGTCGATTAAATTGCTCCTTAAATAAGGAAGTTGCGTTTTGCGCATGCGCAGTAAATTTTTTGCGCACGCGTTTTGTTCGATTTTATCAAGGGACCTACCATAAAAATTTGGAATCAAGGCATAATTTGGTAAAACGTCTTTCACGAATGGAACATTGACATTTGCGAAACTGAAGCAAATCCCGTGACTAACACCCGCCTCTCCCAATAAAACCCCCTCCAGAGGGAAAAGGAAAGAGTCAGGGGGACAACTCCTCGGCTTAGGGGAGTATCGAGGATGGGGGCGTCGAATAACTAGGATAGGGTAAATTTTTTATCAACCTCTCCGCGCGGGGGGGGGGGGCGAAAGAGGGTAAAAAAAGCACAAAAAAACCGCTTGTTGGGACCTGGACCAAAAAGGGGGTCGGTACTTTCGGAATCTGTAGCCGTTAGTGGTGGCTACTTCTCGAATTTTTTCGGTCCGGCTCCACCTCCCCGGGAGGCGGGGGGGGGCAAATTCCCCCGAAATTGCTCATAAATTGCACTCTTCTCTGGCGTTCATTCGGAAAAGACGAGAGCGAGGACGAGAGTTAGAAGCATGTCGTTTTTTACGTTGGCTACGTTACGGCGATTGAGCTCACCCCCCATCCCACCCCCACCGTTGCATAGAGGTCAAGTTATGACGTCGTAACTGGCGAATGCCCCCCCCCCCTACCCCTCCACACATTACCTATACATGGTAATTTTGGCGTTTATTCGGAAATTACAGGGGCTAGAACCATGCCGTTTTTTACATTGGATTCCTATATCAATCGGCCACGTTTTAGAATCGAATTTTGCATGCGCCAAAAATCCTAATGCGCATGACGCAACTTTCTTATTTATGGAGCAATTTGAACAAAATTTCTATGGTAGATTCCACTAATCAAATCAAATAGAACGCATGCGCATCAAATCGTACTGCGCATGCGCAAAACGCAACTTTCTTATTTATAGAGCAATTTGAACAAAATTTCTATCGTAGGACCCGTTAATGAAAAGAAATAACATGCATGCGTAAAAATCGTTCTACGCATGCGCAAATCGCAACTTTCTTATTTATGTAAGTAAATGATAAGGAATTGGTGTACAATTAACACATAGGTAGGTAGCCGTCGAATGCCATCTATAGCATGGAACGAAACAAGCGAGGAAACAAGACTATCCAAAACCCAGTAGGTATACAGGGTGTCTTAAAGTAAATAGAATAACACGGCTATCTTTGTTATTATACTTCCAGATTCGGCTAAATTGGCAAAGTAGCCAAGTGTAGTTTTTGATACTAATGAATCATTCATTAGTATCAAAAATTAGTATGAAAAAAATAAATCGTTTCGTAGATATAATTGGAAAAAAGTGAAAATCGACATTTTTAGTTCAAATTCAAGTTTCAAATAAAAGTTGGAAGATTCTATGGGATAAATCGGGGATAAATTCAATGGGTGAAGAAAATTATTTTTTCAAAATGGCGGTTTTCGAGATATTGACATCAACGTCTTCCGAGACGTCTTCATTTTAAATGGACGCCATATTGGATTTTTACGTCACTCGATAGAGAAAAAAATTACAACACCAGTGATACCAAACTCTCAGTATTTCCTTTGGGAATCAACCTTGCATTTTTGCCTCGAAATTTACAATGTATTTCTTATGGCAATAATTCCATGGCCGTGTCGATATGACTATGCGAGACAATAAACGAACAAATTTGGTTTCAATCATAATCAGCCATAGAATTATTGCCATAAGAAATACATTCTAAACTTCGAGGCAAAAATACACTGTTGATTCCCGAATGAAATGAAAAAAGTGTATCACTGGTTTTGTAATTTTCTCTCTTTTTTAAGTAGGTAGTACTTAAAAATGTATGAACAAGCATTTACATAATAAGTACATAAAAATGTTATAAGTAACAAGGATATTAATTAAAGATAAAATATTTCATCTAGACTACATTGTCGAAGAATGGAACCCGGAACACTAATAGCATTACCCAGTTTATATCCTATTTCCGAGCCTATTTCGTTAATTAAATTAAAAGCTTTTTGACAAAAGGGTCCAAATGTTTCAACAGCAAAAGTAACAGAGTTGTAACTATGATTTGCGATTTCTTTATATTTAGCATGTTTTCTTCTCTATCAAATGACATAAAATCCAATATGGCGTCCATTTAAAATAAGGAAGTGGTTGTCAATATCTCCAAAACCCCAATTTCGAAAAAAAATTTCTACGTCCATTGAATTTATCCCATCGAATCTTGCAACTTTTATTTGTAACTTTTAATTTTATCGATAGCTCTCTTTTGAACTTTTGAAAATTGGCGATCTTCACGTTTTTCCATTTATCTACGAAATGAATTGTTGTTCAAAATATTCGCAATATCCATTAGCATAAAAAACCACACAACTTTGCCAATTTAACCGAAATTGTAAGTATAATAATAACAAAGCCATGTTATCTTACACAATTTAAAACACGCTGTATATTATGCACCGAAGATATGAAGACAAAAATACCCGATTTCGGGGGAATTTGTGCGAAATAAACCTACGCTAGCGAAGCCTTAATAGTACATTACATATCAAGGTAGAGAAGTCGACTATTATTGCCTTATTATTGCATGAGCACGAAGATTACATCTCGAGGCGCTTGCGCCGAGGGGTGTAAGGTGCGAAGGCAATAATAGACTTCTCTACCGTGGTATATATACTATTTTTTTCACTACTAGCACTTGAAGTCTTCTAAATTAACATATTATATTGATAAGAAAGTGAACGGTTGGACAGAATTTTTTGTTTATTAATTTAACATGTCAATCAAGTACGCGGAAGTACAAGTCAAACAGGCCGCATTTTGTTCTGTCATTGAAATATTTTCAAAGAGTAATTTCGTTCGAATTTTTTCAAAAGTGATAATTTTAGGTATGTAATTTCTCTGGAAATGGCGGATGGTGGCAATTATTCATTTTAGAGAACTTGTCTAAACGTTTATTGAGCGAAATTTCGGGTTGTGTTTTCTAAAAGTGACAGCGTGACAGTTCTCATTATTGACTACTAGTTAATAATGTCCACATTATTAACCACTTTGAACAAATGCTGAGAAAGCCTACTTTACAAGTGGAAAAAAGGTTAATAATCATGGCATCAGACGCTAGTAGTGAAAAAAAGCATTTTTATTTTACCAACCTATACGATGAAATTCACTAAAAAAGAGACTATCGATATATTGGTGCTTTTTTGAGCCCAATCAAATTTCCTTTCCCTTTCTTTTGTATTTTATACAATTACAACATTACCTAAAAACAACCCTAACTACATTCTTACAACAATTAAGCAAAAAAAAAAGAAATTCTGTACGGTAAAACAATAAAACGGCGTATCACAAAATGGTGCCAGAGTTTATTTCAAAGTCCCCTGGGAAAAATAAAAAAATACTCGTAAAATGTGAAATTTTGCACATGTGTACAAGATGACGTAAAAAAATTATGACGTCGCTTTTAGTAAAAAAAATGTTTTTCGACCCCCCCGCCCCTATAATACACGTATGCGTCGCCGCAGTGGGTTGGAATTTTACATTCGACATGTTTGGGAGGTGTAAATTCTGTCTTACAATTTTGAGATTAATACTGAAATTTACAATGTTTATTAAAAATTTGTTTAAACAATCACGAAACCAACTTTTGGGTACTAATTATTCTTTAATTCAAGGATTTAGTTTCCTTATTAAAAATCCGTTCTGGTTCAAATATTCCAACATCTTAATAGCAAATTCATTTCAAATTCGCGACACGATTAATTTATAGAAAAGTCTAGGAAGAAAAGTGTCAAGATTTGCTTGGTCCACCCACTAACGGCTTATTGTTACAGGCAGAAAAATGAATAATAAATGTTCATCGTAATTGTAAAAGAATGAAAATTGCCATTACAATTTGCCCTGCAATTGATATGACTGTTCTTATTGGCTATTCAATTGAATGAGAACGCTTTGCTTTAAACGCCTTGAAAGACAACACCGGTTAGCCCTCCCCGCCGGGGACCGGTCAACGGATTATCTAGCTAGATAATGCAGACGCATTCTATGAAAATGTGCGCATTTCAATATCAATAGATACAATCTTTTCGGCAACCACGTGTTGACATGGCCTTGAGATAGGGCCTATTAATTAATTGGCACCTTTTCCGTAAATTGTGAATACACGCTTTGCAATAAATTGATATAGGACTTACCGAAAATTGTGATCGCGAAGAAGACAAGCACACACAGCACAAGCCTCCAAACGACTGAAGAAAAATGAATATGATACACAGTTCACGTGACCTAAGCCAATTGTATGATGTTTGTTGTAGCCAATTGGAAATCGAGAAGTAACTTCCGGTCTTCCGCTCAGTTTAGATTATAAATCGCTGCCTAACGGTTTCATCTTTCAAGAGGGGATTTATTATGTTTATAAATATAATTTATCAATTTTTAACTATAACGGGAAAATGAGCGAGGTATTATTTACCTTGTTACAACAAATCCAGGCAACCACCCTTGCGAAAGACGTGCAGATAGCTATGGCTGGTATAGGCAACATATCAATCACGTTTTTCACGAGAGTACTGCTCGAGTAGGTAGAAATTTGAATAAACGGAAAAAGTAACTTTTACAATTACAATTGCATAAATAAAAAGTAGGTAGTGTCTATTAAAGTCTTTTACGTAGAGCAAAATTTAAATGTATGGTGTGTTGCCTACCTATACAGTTTTACTTGAATTAGTGGTTTTATACAAATTGCAACTTTTTAGGGACAAATTTACTAAATGGTTTGGTCAAGATTTCCAATTTTTATCGCCAAATTATCCAATTTAATTTGAAAACCACGAAATTGAATAAGAGGATTGCATAATTGTTTCCACCCTAGCCAAAGCCTATATAATCGTATGCACTGGTACAAATTGAATTAACCTTGTGGTTGTGGTGCTTGAATGGGTCCGTGGTCAAGGGGGCGTGCAACGCCAGGTTCGATCAGTGGCGTAGCATGCCCAAATGGTACCTGGAGCGAACATTAGAATTGAGCCTGAGAGATTTCACCCTGTATATACAACTTACGACGATGCACACATTCTTAAGAGTAGGCAACCATGCAATTTCTGGGTAAGGAAAAGTTGCCTGCGCCATCTAGAAGGCAGGAACGTGGGTTACACATGTTTGGCATCTTGTCTTGAATGGAGGTCGTGAACGCGTCGCTCCATAAATGTTGTTTGTTATTTTGTGTTATTTAATGCAGGTAGTAATTTTTGCATTTTTTTATATCGTATTTGTGTTTTGTATGCCGTATTTTATACTTTTTAATGTGTTTGAATCTTTGTTTTTGAAATTTTCTTGATTTAACCGCAATGCAGAATCACATATGTGCTACCGTTATGCTATTGTTTGTAATTGTTTACGTTTTTGGTGTAATGCTTGCTTAATTTATGTTTATTGATGTTGATTACTTGGTCTTGTCTCTGAAGTAACATTCATGTAAGTTTTGACCATTTTATTTTAATATGTGGAAATTACCGATTCGTTTAATGTATGATGATTCATGACTGTTGTTTGTAACTAACAATTTTCTCCGTGAATGAAGCAGTCACGGGAGTGGTAACAAAACTGTAACCATTTGAGCTACGATACCTAATTCCGTGATTGTCTTCGACACTCAACTGTACGCTCGAAACCCCGAAACCAGGGGCGGGTTACATATCTTGCCGAAGCGGGATTACGCTAATCAAAGCTCTTCGGTTTAGAATCTATGTGCGATAATTCAATAATTTCCACATGTTTTTACCGATAGTTAAATTTGCCTACAATTTTCCATCTTGCTTTTAACAAAAGGACGAGTCACATCCTGTGTATTTCACTCTTTCTTAGAATCTTGGTACCTGCTTACTTGACCCATAATTCCCAAAACTTGTTTTAACCTATATGTTACCTCTTGATGTTTACCACAATTTAATATTAATTTGACGGCTGGTTTTTTAATTGGTAAGTTCTTTTTTTCCCCGCCTATTTCTATTTTTTATTCGGTGAACTACCATTTTCAAAGTTTATTTTTGCAATGTAATTTATTTCGACTTAAATTTCCGAGCTTTTACAATCATAGTAACCAATATAATTATTAAACAAACTTTTCACAATTTCAGTGTTTTATTTTACGTTCCTTCCCTACTGTGCTTCAGGTCATAGCGTTGTTTACAACTAACATAAGGGGGCCCTGCCTTAGATGTTTGATCACGTGCCACTTTTCAAATTTAGGCGGGATCTTGTTTAGTTTTGGAGGGAATAGTCATTCGGGTGGCCATTTTTAAACGTTGCCGGGGTTGACTTTATTTCCGTGTTCTTGTAGTGTGAAGTTAGCGTAGTCTAAGGTAGGGCTCCCTTACGTTACACGAAGATTTTGCGGTTTGCGGTAGAGGGTTGCGCACTATGCGCATTTGTGTCTGTGAGAATTAGGGTGTTTGTGTGTGTGAGGTAAATTTAAAACTTCCTAAAAAGACTGGTAGGGAAAAGCTAAAGTTGTGCTCTACTATACTGTGTATTTTGTTGTATTATGTGATGTATTGTTGGGTACATGTGGAAGATCAGCTGTGGCTGAACATGTTACCCTTTGGGCTTGTACCAATAAATGTATTATTATTATGGTCGGTGTTTCTTGTGAGAACTCAGGTCTAGCCTGGTTAACTAATCGCACGGATTAAAATCAAGTAACGATTAGTGTCTGTGTCTGTGTCTGGTGAAGTTATGTAGGGTCCTAAAAAAAATAAAAGAAATAAATAAATAAAATAAAAATTCACACCCTCACACTGGAAATCTAGAGATAGTATGTATTTCATACTTACCAACATAGCTATTGATGAGCACAATAGCCAACGCTATCAGGAAAGAGGAAAACAAAACAAACAAAAAAAATCATTATAATAATTCCTGTAATTTTATTAAATGGAGTTTATTGTGTAAGTGTTTCTTTGGCTTTGCGTTTGGGTTGAATACGAGTGGGTTGTGATAACGTGGTGTGCTTCGGTGAAGAAGGAGTTTTGTGTTTTTTAACTGTGCTAGGACGTGTAACTTTATTGGGTGGACCTGTCTTTGTGGTACATGTTGCCTTACTTGTATTTATGGTGTTTCTTTGTCCTTGAGGTTGTATTTGTGTTATTGCTTGGGTTATTGGTGGAGGTATTACTGTATTTTGTGAGCTAGTAGTGCTGTTTAGGTTTTTGCGTTTGGGTTGAGTACAAGTGGGTTGTGATAACGTGGTGTGTTCCTGTGAAGAAGGAGTTATGTGTTTTTTAACTGTGCTAGGGCGTGTAACTTTATTGGGTGGACCTGTCTTTGTAGTGCATGTTGCGTTACTTGTATTTATTGTGTTTCTTTGTTCTTGAGGTTGTATTTGTGTGGTTGCTTGGGTTATTGGTGGAGACGTTACAGTATTTTGTGAGCCTGTAGTGCTGTTAAGGTTGTTGCGTTTGGGTTGAGTACGAGTGGGTTGTGATAACGTGGTGTGTTTCTGTGAAGAATGAGTTATGTGTTTTTTAACTGTGCTAGGGCGTGTAACTTTATTGGGTGGACCTGTCTTTGTAGTGCATGTTGCGTTACTTGTATTTATGGTGTTTCTTTGTTCTTGAGGTTGTATCTGTGTTGTTGCTTGGGTTATTGGTGGAGACATTACAGTATTTTGTGAGCCTGTAGTGCTTTTAAGGTTGTTGCGTTTCGGTTGAATACGAGTGAGTTGTTTCTGAGAAAAAGGAGTATTGTGTTTTTTAACTGTGCTAAGACGTGTAATTTTATTGGGTGGACCTGTTTTTGTAGTGCATGTTGCGTTACTTGTATTTATGGTGTTTCTTTGTTCTTGAGGTTGTATTTGTGTGGTTGCTTGGGTTTTTGGTGGAGATATTGCAGTATTTTGTGAGCCTGTGGCGCTGTTAAGGTTTTTGCGCTTCGGTTGTATACGAGTGGGTTGTTTCTGAGAAGAAAGAGTATTGCGTTTTTTAACTGTGCTAGGACGTGTAACTTTATTGGGTGGACCTGTCTTTGTAGTGCAAGTTGCGTTACTTGTATTTATTGCGTTTGTTTGTTCAGGAAGTTGTGTTTGTGTGGTTGGTTGAGTTAAGGGTGGAGATATTACAGTATGTTGTGTGTCATGTTGTGAGTCTAAACTGCTGTTTAGGCTTTTGCGTTTGGGTTGAATACTAATGGGTCGTGATAATGTGGTTTGCTTCAGAGGTGAATCTCTGATTGTAGTATATGTTGTATCATTGGTTGTACTTGTTTGTTCGGTAAGTTGTATTTGTGTGTTTGTTTGGGTTAGAGGTGAAGATATTACAGTATGTTGTGTACCGTGTTGTGAGCGAGTACTGTTGTTTACATGTATACGTTGTGGATCATTTGTGTATGTAGTATCTTGTGTTATGTTTAGAAATTTACGAGCAATATGGCATGTGTTGATAATGACTGCTTTTTGTAAATGTTTGTATGTGTTTTTGTCTAAACCTAATAGTTGTAAATTGTGGTGTATTGTCTTTGGTATAACTCCAGTAGCACTAAGAATAATGGGAACTATAACAGTAAATTTCATTCTCCATTGCGTCTTAAGCTCGATAGCTATATCGGTGTATTTGCGGTGTTTTTCTGCATGTGTTTTAGTTAAGTTGTTAGTGTTGGGTATGGCAATGTCTATAATACAAATGGATTTTTGTGTTTTATCTATAAGTGTAATATCTGGTCTATTATTGTGGATAGTTTTGTCTGTGAGTAGTGTCCTGTCCCAATATAATTTGTGTGTGTTGTTTTCAAGTATGATCTGTGGCGTATATTTGTAGTATGGTGTCGTATCTGTTATGAGATTGTGTTTAAGTGCTAATTTTTGATGTATGATTTTAGCTACCTGATCATGTCGATGTTTGTATTCAGTTTGTGCAAGTCGTGTGCATGCCGATATTATATGTTGGATTGTTTCTGATGTTTGTGAACAGAGTCGACAAGAATCATTTGTCACTGTTTTGTCTTTATGTATGTGTTTTTTATAGTTACGTGTGTTAATGACCTGGTCTTGTATTGCTAACATGAATCCCTCAGTCTCCGGGAAGATATCACATTCAGACAACCAACTGTGCGTTGCTATAGAATCAACACAACCCTGGCTAACCTCTTGTGGAAATCGTCCATGTAAAGGCTTTTGGTTCCATATTTGTATGTTATTTGTGATGTATGTAAGTTTGGATGTGGGTGGGAGTATATTAGTTTCGTGTAGGTTAAGTGGTGTGTAAGATTTATCTGCATATGTTACTGTTTTGTGTAAAACTGAAGTATCTGATTTGTTATAAAAGTATTGTCGTAAATTGTGTATTTGTGTTTGGTGCAATAGTTTTATATCTGTAAGTCCTCTACCTCCTTCCGAACGAGGAAGGTAAAGTCCTATAGTAGAGGAGTGAGGGTGATGTATATGGTGTTTTGTTAATAGTGTACGTGTGTTTCTCTGTATTTGTTCTAAATCTGTATTTGTCCAACGTATAATCCCAAAAGAGTATGTAAGCACTGGTGTGGCATAAGTGTTAATAGCCTTGATTGTATTTCCACCGTGTAATTTTGTTT
>NW_022172154.1:0-615 GCF_008802855.1 Photinus pyralis
TTAAACGCAACTAAATAAATTGCAAATTTTTATCCGCACCAAGCGTAGGTACGAAGACAAGTGCGTTTTCGAATTCCTGATAGCAAGACCAATATTTCAAGTATAGTTTAAACGCCAACGACATCTTACGACACGTCATAACGTTACAATGTTTCCATTTTAGAATAGTTTTTAATTCACTTATTGTTTAAAGTTTATCATTCGTGTAAAGTTGTTTATTTAAATTGTAAAATGTGAAAATCGCGTTGTTTAAAATTAGGGACCATTTGGTTGAGTGCATTTAAGTGCTATCTGGTCGTGTGCGATATGGACGTTGTTATCGCGAAAGTTAAAAAATTGATTTCAACACGCACGTAGGTATGTGTGACGCTTATAACAAAGGATGCAGGTGCACGATTTTTTGGGTGCAATTTTGTTATGGAAGAGGGGACATCTCCAGCGTTCAGTATTTGTGTGGCATTTGAAATTGTCGGAAGTAAGAGTATGATGGTTTAGTGGAAGTGGTATTCTTTCAAATAGAGAAAAGCTTGTTCTAATTTTGTGAAGTAATTGGCCTTTTTGGTTATTTGCAGACGCAATAATTTGTGTAAATGCAGTTAAGTTAAATGGCAAAGT
>NW_022172155.1:0-676 GCF_008802855.1 Photinus pyralis
CATTTAGGTTGTATACATTTTTTTCACCTAAATCGGCTAAATCATAAAAACACAAATTCAGAATCCCTATGTTAAAGTTCTGTCTGCGTGATGTCATGATGAACCAACTAGCATAATCTTGTTTTCTTTATTTATATCCTGATTACAAATGTACGGGCTGGTTGTAAATATAGCGAAAGTCTCCGAAAGTTCCCGAAGGACGTTGCGAATTTTCGAGACATTAGCGCCATCTGCCGTTATCCGTCTAATATTGAAATGGTAACAATATAAACTAAAGCCAATAAGCTCCCCCACCACTCTGGCAGCGCGCTCTTAAGCTCAAATAAAGTTAATCCTGAGTATCCGAATTGAGATTTATTGGAAAACACAAACAAATAGTATACCAGCATCTTTTGTTTACACTTCAATTCTGTTTCGCCCCCTGCTAAATTGGTAAGAACCAAGCGTTCTAGATGCGTACGTTTATCGTTAATAATTTGACCGCGCGGCGCCTACTATACGTATAAAATGGTATAGGTATATCCAATTTTTCCCACATATAAAATTTAGAAAAAATTTAAATGCAAAGTGGGCTCCCGTTGCACATGCTGAACGCTGAAGGTTCCCGCAAATTCGGAATAGCATGCCTTGATCACTACTAGATATGTCTCACCCCGGATGGTTCATTTTCCTTTTT
>NW_022172156.1:0-1995 GCF_008802855.1 Photinus pyralis
AAAAAAAATTGTCTCAGATCGACCGGGAAAAAACATTTTCTTATAGAATGTGGATTGTAGAATCCACAATTTCAAACAGTTCCAAGATTGGGCTACTAGATCAAAAGTTAGAGCTCTTTGAAATTTCTTTCGAAATTGGATTCTAGTCCATAACTTTTGATTGAGAACTCTGATCGAAAAAGGAGGATCAGGATCAGGGGATTATGGGAAATTGATTATATTTTCTTGGAAGGACAGCTCCTTTTAGGAAGAACTCAAGAAATCTCTATTTCTTGGGGGGTATTTACGAGGGTATTCTATGCCCCTCGGACCCCTAGTGCTACGTTTACCCCCAAAATATTTGCAGCTGAACGTTTTAGGGGTGAATGTAGCACTGAAGGGGGGGGGGGGGTCCTTGCAGGAAAAGCTAAATAAAACTCCCTTGTGAATTGTGCAATTAGAGCAAAATCTTCATTTACTTACAAATTTTCGTTGGAAAAGCGACAAAACTCTGAAAATACTGAAAACCGCGCAAGAAAAAATAATAAGTAATGTTATTTACACTAGTTATCATCGCACGTGCACATCCGTTCTCTGTAATTAGAACGTAATTCCGCAAGACAAGCAGGCGTTGCCTGCGGAGTCCCGCTGATGTAATAGAAAAATTAAATGCTCCTAAAAATATGTTTTTCTGAAATTGGGGGTTCT
Source organism: Photinus pyralis (assembly GCF_008802855.1). Classification (NCBI taxonomy): domain Eukaryota; kingdom Metazoa; phylum Arthropoda; class Insecta; order Coleoptera; family Lampyridae; genus Photinus; species Photinus pyralis. The sequence goes on from NW_022172156.1 coordinate 688, forward strand.
TTTTGACTTAGGCAGAACAAATTTCCAGGGAAGTAATATAGGATTTGATGCGCTCTTTTTGGGTCAAACCTAAAATGGTAAAATAAAAATTTGAAAATTTGCACTTCCTGAATTCTGTGTGTGCGTGGGGAAATAAAAAATTGCCAATTTCAGAATAACCCTATATTTTCTTAGTTAAAAAATATACAAAAAAAATGTTTTGAGCTTCTTTATGATTGTTGAATGTACGGGCTAAGGTAAAACAGACTTAACCCCCTGTGGAACACCCTATATATTTTATTCTAAAAAGGTTTTTTGAATCTTTTTGACCATTTGAACCTTTTTTAAAAATTTTAAATCTTTTTGAATTGTTTTGGATCGCCTGTATTTTTTTAAATCATCCCTAGTGTGTTATATTTTTTAAAAGAAAATTTAATATGATATCTTTTTAGATTAAAATATACAGGGTGTTCTATTTTAAAAATGAGGTTAGGTCCGGTAAGTTTTTTAGCTGACGCCGTATGCTAATTTTGCAATCGGCAGATTATTCAAAGTACTTTTGTACTAAACATTTATCCGTGTCTTTTTTATCTAATATACGGACATTCTGGAATTGATAATTTTTTGAGTTTCCCTCGTATTTCTTAAGCGAGCGATTATTTCTAAATTGTGATCGTGCCGTTTTGAGTTTAATTTAAGACCCAAAAAGAGCACATGACGTCTATATTAGGAACTATCTTTATTTTAGCAGATACAACCAAAATGTATTAAAAAGCGGGCTATATATTAATTGATTTGGCTACACACAAAAACCCATAAGCCTTCTTCCTATAGTTACTTATTTAATGGTGTTACCCATAAAATGCATAAGGTTCAAAATCTGTTGTATATGCGTACATTTACCCATCTGTATGAGAACTCGCATTTTCAAAATATTTTAGTTCATTTGCAAATTTTGAGAAATGTACGCAAAATTTCCCAGCGATCGTTCTCGTTAAACACCATGTATTTTTAAATCGCATCAGAGAAAGATTTAGACCCATAAATTAAAATAATTTTAAATTTGATGTTAGTAAAAGTGAGCCGAAGACAAATTAACGTAATTTGATACCACATTTCTGTTAATTGGAGCATGAGTCGCGTCAATTTTGTGTGATATTATGCAAAACAAACCTTATAATATCGTCGTCAGGGACGTAACTAGGTACCCGCAGCTACAGCGACTGCGGGGGGGCCCCAGAGTTCTGGGGCCCCCAACTAATCTCCTTATTTGAGTATTCTCAACTTCTTTGAGAAAATTGTGATTAGTTTGGTTGATGAATTTGCTGC
>NW_022172157.1:0-47122 GCF_008802855.1 Photinus pyralis
AATAATTGCATCTGGTCGTCTTAAGCACTTTTGTATGTAATTAATTAGCAAAACTGTATAGGTATATTGTTTTGTGTTTACCGATAGAGTTACGTAAACTGTTGTATACAAATTAGTTTCGCACGTTATGATTGGTATTGGTGCAAAAAAACAGAGATTTTGATTACTGTTATTAACTCGTAGAACTGAAATTATGATGCTATGACTTGGAGTGAAGTCATAGAATATTTAGTAATAATTATTGAGTAATAATCGAGAACCTTGTAACGAGCGAATTGAACAAAAGTTAAAAGGAATATGTATAGCCACTATTAAATTTTCCCACAACAATTACACTACCAATGCAACACTGTCGTAAATGTAAATTCACCATTATATGGGCGCGTTAAGCCATCAGTTTAGAAAATTATGATAATTTACATATATTATGTCAAAAAGTGACTGAACGTAAAACAAAACAAAATTTACCTCATCAGTCTTCTGCCATGTTTTCTTTATGCTAAATTACATCTGCATAACACTAAAAATTTTAAGATTATGCTAATTTTGATATACTTCTATTTAAAGGTACACGGCCTATCTGTTGTAGTTATAACAACGTCTATTGTTTTTTTTCTTAACACAGGAGTTTCCATTTGGATGTAAATGCCGAGGATATGATTTCTATGTAGCGATACAATTTATAAAAGAAAAGAACGGTACAAACAAACATGTGGTTGAAAAATGAGCCGGCGTTTATTAAATGAAGACGCCCTTTTCTCTTAACGCGTTGCTAATGATAATTTATATTCTCCAATTCGTGTTCATATACAGACAGTTATATTTTTATAGTTTTTAATGTACAGTATGTATTTTTCAAAATTATTTATACATGCAAACTTTATTTCAATCTATCTTTGATATTAATAATTTTGCATGCACTTTGTAAATTTTCGCGTTCTATCAGTGTTTCCTATCAAGAGAGCGAGTACCCGAAACGTGTGGTTTAGACAACAAATTTATGAGAAATCTAAGCACCTCCTCCGCTGTATATCTATGATTTATAATATAAAGTTAGTTATAAGTGCTCGAAATTACAAATATGAGACGATGCGGAAATATAATTATACTACTTCACACTAATTTAGTTGCATTCGAGCCGGTGTTTTTTTTTTAATTTTTAGCGGTACAGTGCGTGGGTAATATTATTATTACAAAGAATTATAACGCATTTAACTCTAAAAAATATTGTCAACATAAATATGTTGTGTCAAAAACTTTACTTTCATTGTCACCGAGCGTAGTGCCGGTGATTATATGATTATATCGACAAAATAATTTCAACCTATGGCATTATGTACAATTTTGAAAAAAAAGTTGTAGGTAGGTATACGTAATTGCAATGGATTTAATCGAAATATCTGCGTTTCAGTTTCAGAGATACCCAAATTGCTTGTTTACCAACACAAATTTACTTAACCCGGTGATCATTGTACGCAGTTGGAAAAGGGTAGGGGTTTGGTAATTAAAATAGGTATAGATACATCAAAATGGCACTCCTACTAATGTTGATTGTTAGCAGCTCATATATACGCTTTGTTAACGACCGGCAACCATTATAAATTATTTACAAAAGAAACTACACCGTTTATCCTTTTTCAAATTTTGATTTTGTGATAAGTGATAGTTAATATTATAATAGAGTACGAGCGTACCCTATATTCTGTGGTTGTTCTATGTGTATTGTATCTTGTTCTAGAATCTAGATCAATCAATATTTAGTGTCCTTTCTGGCGATACATGTAGGAATTCGTTTATTAATTTAATGCCACCATTTTATTGTATAATATGCATTACATAACATATACCCCACGCGTTAGCTTTTTATAATTAACATTCTGATCCATTCAGTTTCTGTTTTTCTACAAGGGGCGCCAGTACCAAATAGGTAAATCCTGCAACATTTAAATATATTGTGCAACTTGGAAATGCGAACCAACAAATGACGGTATCTCTTTCTAGAACAAACCGACGGACCTCAAGGTGATAGGCATGTATAACGTGTTGATTCCTTATGCTGCAGAGTTTACATATTACTCTCGCCAGGAAAGATTGCCGGGCACAGCACACCTTATATCGATCTACAATCTATGTTTTTCTTAAGATGCGAGCGACTTCCGGAATATGATCGTGCCAATATTGAACGAAGTCTTTTCGTTCAACATTGACACGATACTATCCCGGAAATCCCTCCCACCTTAAGAAAAACATAGATTGTGTTCTGTGACCGGCAATCTTTCCGCGCGAGAGCTTTATTAGGTGATCATTACTTTTGTCAATGACGAAATTTCTTGCGCTGAAATCAATCTGTAAGCTTTCCTCGTGTGTGCATTTTTAAAGAAACTCTCATATAATAGCTATCTTACACTATGGCTATACTTACAAACGTCGTTGTAAGTAGTACAAAAGTATAACAATTCCTATAAATCCTGGGTCACTTATTCAATTATTACTATATTGCCTTTATTGCAACTGAGTTCAGAATGTATTGCAATGATTTGAATGATATAAAATGAATGTTAATTCAATTTCTTTGGAAATATTTTAGTTTCATTACTAAAAATTGAACTAAACAACATTTACAAAGTGAATAAGTTTTTGTTAGCTGACTATAAGATGCTGGAAAAGTGTTATTTATTGTTTTCTAAGTTTCTAAGTTTGCTAAAAACATTGACCATTGAATCAGTTTGTATGAATGAGCTGATGTGTCTTAAAGAGAAAACAAAGCACATGGATTTTCAAAAACGTTGGGAACCCAAAACCCCTTACTCACATTCACTTCTTTCAATATAACGGTAGTGCTGATAAAATTTGAAAAAAAAAGCAAATAATAATTTCCCCTTCTATTCAACGTTAAGCATCGGCAAATCTTTTCCATTTTTTAATTATACTACCTACAAAGTAGTGAGCTGAGTAATACAGCTCATAATTTTTCTATTTCGTTTGTTTCTCATTAGTAGTGTGAAAAGTGTGTGGCTCACTGTTGAAAATCTTCTGAAATGAAATGGGAAACAAATTCTAAAATCGTACTGATCACACTCACTAAACCCAGCGATATTGAAAGGCAAAAAACGGACTTAGAAAGTATATATATATATATATATGTCGTAGTCTTTTAGTGAAATCTGTGATTACACGAAAAGCCTAGTCCGAAGCCTAGTCATTTAGTGAAACGCTGAAAATTTGTACGTGTGGGGTATTTTTCCTTCCGCTTCTAGATCGATAAGGGATACCATTTATCGATCTCGAATGGGAAGGGAATCCAATCGCGTGGTCCTGGAAAGTACACTGTGCACAGTTTCATATAAATGACTAGGCGTTTCGTGAAATGACGGATTTCATTAAAAGACTACGACATATACACTATGTCCGAGATATGGAGGGCATTCTAGAAACGGCAAGAGATACAAATTTGTTTAAATGGGGGAAAAGTTGCGCAAGCAAAGGTCTAAGAAGATAGCATTTAGAAATCCCTCAAAAATGTTTTGAGTCAAAATTTGAGGGAGAAATTCATTTCTCTAAAATCAAAACTAGTCCAGTATGCGGAGCAGTCAAGGGCCGATTCCTGCAAAAAGTGGTATAAACGATTTTATCGTTTTAAATGGTCCATTTGGGTCCAAATAACATGTATTTGGAGAGTGCACATACATTTTTTCCCGGCACAACTTTTGACAGCCAAAAAACCTCAAAATGTTCGGACTTTTTTCAGTTGTTCGCTTAAAACTCGAAAACGGTCCATATTTTATGAATAACACTTCTTTAGTAAATTAAAGAAAACAAAATTCTGCGTCGATAAAAAAAAAATAAACAAAATCGGTCCAATAGAAGATTTTTTACAAGTGATAAAAAATCGCCTATTTTTTGAAGATCGCCAATTCCAATTAAGTCATGTCATCTTTACTGACCAAATTGATTAATAATTAATAATTTCAAAAATTGGTCCAATTTTAAATTGTTGTTACTTTTTGAACTCTCTCATTGATGTTCTACAATATTTAGGGAGCAGGGGAGGGGGTAGTGGATTTTATCGTTCCTTTAGGAACCATAATGCATTAAAAAAAAGGTTAACTCAGTTGTTTTATAGTAGAGTTGGAAAAAATAGGCGTTTTTTGATCGCTTGTAAAAAATGTTCTATTGGACCGATTTTGATTATTTTTTTTGATCGACGCAGGGTTTTGTTCTCTTTTACTTACTAAAGAAGTGTTATTCATAAAATATGGACCGTGTTCGAGTTTTAAGCGAAAAACTGAAAAAAGTCCGAACATTTTGAGGTTTTTTGGCTGCCAAAAGTTGTGCCGGGAAAAAATGTGTGGGCACTCTTCAAATACATGTTATTTGGACCCAAATGGACCATTTAAAACAATAAAGTCTTTTACACCACCTTTTGCAGGTCAAAATAATCAGCATACTGGGCTAACCGACTTTGATGTATTTACTTTGACATTTGTTTCATCGTTTTCATAATTCCAATTAAGTCAGGTCATCTTTACTGACCAAATAGATTAAAATAATAAAAATAGGTTTACCGCTTTGTACGAGGAATTCATATCTACTTGCAGCATTTCAGTAATCAAAACCGTTTGTGACTTATTTTAGGTCTTAAAAAGCTTGAATATAAACAGTGCGCACTTGCCAAACTTACTGTGTGAATAAATGACTGTATCATTTGGAATACCGTCGAGACGGTACAACATACACTTTTTAACCACAAAATGACGTACTACCTCAAAGAAAGTTTTTAAATGGTTTCGGTATAAAACGAAGGTGCAGATTGGCCTTTACGAATTAATAGACAACACTCCGATGAAAAAAATGATAACTTCAGTAGGAAATGATAAAATATAGTAATAAGCGAGGCACATTTGGCAAAGATATAGTTTTGGAAATTATGTTTTCCAAAATGTTAAGGTACGAATAGACAATCAATATCGAAAATACTTTGACTTTATGTAATTAATAATGTTTCTCATTTTTCAGAGTTAATTACGTATACTTTTAGATGTATGTGCATAGGTATGTTTTAGCGTTATTTGCTTTGGATACACGAAACCTGGCGAAAAACGCATAAACAGTTTTAAACCGACAGATTTTGTTTAATGATTATGATTGTGGAAATTAAATCAATGTGTTAGAAACCGTTTGATTTAAAAGAAGGTTTCGTTGAAGTATGACGCCGAAAATTCATTTTGCGCGACCAGTTGTTATTGTACAATATAGAAAAGTATGGGAAAATAAGACGTTTCATTACATAATTCGCCTATGCTTATTCTACGTTATTAAAATAGATTGATATGTTCCAAATGTCGCGTGTAAATTAATTCAGTGGCGTAAATTAAAAACACGTCAGCACTCAGGTAGATAAGAAAACTATATAAGCACAAATGGAAAAAGTTACATTATTCCATAAATGTCGCAAGAATTCCTCAAATTTTCTTTTCGGGATGTAAGTAAAATTCAAAATTTAGACCAGTACCATAAGATTAATTTGTTTGCAAGTTTTACGAATTCCTAGTCAGTTTATTTACTTCCCTTTTTTATGCTGAAAATTTAGCGCTCGATTTCATCTAGGATATAATCATAAAAAGAGCTACTTCGGGCGCATTTTGTAAGGAATTATTAATAGCAATTCCTACCCCTTAGCCTTAATTACGGTTATTGAATTATTACAATACTAAATCATTCTGTTCACAAAGAAATCTTAAGGGATTCACCAACTCGGTGAAGTAACATGAATGTAACTAGCAAAGGCTACGAATTTAACCCTCGTGGTATAAACTGTTAAACTGGTTACCAATTATTTGTCTACGCCTATTGTATGTTTGATCAATTCTAAAAGTTCAGATATTTCTGCATTAATTGGGGTTCTATACAACGTTCTTTCTGTATAATGAGCATGGTACCGATTTCTTTTCTTAATAAACCAAAATTGATCTATCTTCGGTCTTAATATTACGTTGGCCACCTGAGGCGCTTTACTCTTATGCTGTAATCACATTAGAGTAACGATTTCTTGATGGCCCTTTAATTATATGAAGATCGCTGTTAATTTCCTTGTTAGGAATCCATGCACTCAAGTCAATTTCTTGTAATAATTTATTATATGTAAATTGTTTCTGATACCCTTTAGGTCAGTCAAACAACGTGCTGCACGTCATGCCTATTTTCTTATTTCTCTCCCCGGGAGGTAGCACATGGACATTTTGATTAAACGATTCGATCTATGTTTTAAGACTTGGAATGTTTTGAATCATAATGTATACGACTAAAATAAAATTACGGGCTTCCGTTTCTACCTGTGAAACTTTATTAACGCGGATAAAACAAAGCAGCTGTTAGTTAAAGAGCTATTTATAATTGCAAAGGTTTTTCAAATTGACTTTTTTGTTACGTAAAGCGTTGTGAACTAATAAAGTTTCGTAACTCGTATTACCAAAATTCAAAGTATAAAGAACAACACGCCTGAAATATCAAACTGACGGTAGGTCGATGATGGAATTAACATTCAGAGTTGTAGTCGTGTCCCATCCACCGCGCCTCTGAAATATGACTCGATCACGCTTTGGGATAAGATGAGCCAAATCCATCATTTTGATGTCTTTGTTCGCTTTCTGCGTCCGTCTGGCTCAGTCTCCCTTGCCAACAAGAAAAAGTTGAAAGGAAACGAAAAATGTAGAAATCCCAAGATGCAACGGGGTTGGACTACCAAATCTATCAAATGTCATTGCCTAATGGGGTCTCTCTGAACTGACAACCCACTGAGATACTGCGAGGTCTACATTCAGCAAAAAATCATCTGAATTTGCATTATATTATAAGTGGGACTTTATAAATTATATTAATTTTCTTGGAATCAATATTATATTTTAACGAAACTAGGCGTTCCAATAATAAGTTCTTGTAGCATTCTGGTAACTTATTGTGAGTTTCTGACTCCTACAGGAAAAATTTTAAATTGCGATTGCTCTACGTATACACCTTATGCGATTCACGTGTTCCGTTAGCTAAATGCAATCTCTCAAAGTCGCGCAACTTTAAAAATACCTGGATTATCTAAACCTGAGCTATAATTGCCTTGTATTTACGTGTAATTGCAGTTGTGATTACTTGCTAATTGCGCTAGTTACACTGTCGGTAGATATACGACATTTATTTAATACACTGGCGGTTTTTCACAACCCTTTAATCATGTGCATTAGATTATAATATGATATTTTATTTTGTAGCTTCTGAATATAATAATTATTTATCCTAATGCGTCCAGCAGACACCTCACAAACGCAAAGCGGTCATTTCAAACGATTTTTATGTATAATGACAATGTGTTTATTTTTTTCTTTTTGTAAAGGTGCGTTTAAAATGTGGATTAATTCTTACCTTAAAAAGGTTAGTGGGGCGATTAACTTGAGATTAATTTGCACAAATTAAAGCCAAAGGCGTATTCGGAGTTTATAAAACTTTTACCTTATCGGCCCTTGTGCAAGTTGCTTATTTTGAAATTTCCTCAAAAATTAATTGTAAATAGTGATAATTATTGTAAAAACCTATAAACCACAATATTCCACATAGCAGTCGCATTCTCGCTCTTTGTGCCTGCGGAATGTCGATAGTTGTTCTCATTACAAAGGAATTTTTCTCCTGGTATGAAAAAACTAATTTCATAAAATTTGCAAATCGCTCCCGGACAATTTACGCTCCGATAATTCGCTCCCAGAAAATTCGCACCCTGACAATTCGCTCCCAGAACAATGTGCTATCGAAAAATTCTCTCCCAGGACATATTGCTCCCGAAAAAAATGCATGTTGTTAGATTAAACGGTTTATGAAATATTGATGAACTTAAATTAAATAAATTTTTTCACAAAATCAACAGAAATCAAAAACACTTCATTTCAAGTTTCTGTTCAACTAACCGATCTTTCAGGATCAACTTCGAAGAAGAGCAATCAACTCCTATTTTGTTCGAGGTTGAAAGTGTCAGACAGCCAGATAGGTAGCTATCTAATAACTGAAAATATGACAAGGATTTGCCTAAAATTGATGCATTATACTTTTACAGTGGTTTTCCGAGCGAATGTGCATAATACTTAAAACATTCAACACCAGATTTCGCTTGGCAATAATCTTCCAATAATGTTAACACATGGTTGAAGAATACAGAGGAAATCAGTTTTTTTCTTAAAACATAACACTATCTCACTCTACACGAAAAAAGTGAAAAAAAACTAATGGTTTTTAAGTGCACTTGATCGGATATAGTTACCAATATGTTTAATGTGCAAATCCATGCTAAGCATTGTTTAGCAACTTGAATAGTTACGAAACCGACTGGAAACCAAAACTCATATTTTCCACTCCAAATAGGACAACGATGGTAGACGTTGGCTTTCCTTCTCACGGCTGTGTTTCGGTAGACTTATGACAAATTTCAACGATTTCCAAGGAAACATTTTTAGCGCATTTTTGTAAAAAAAATACCTTATTATATACGTTATGGCTGGCTGGCTGTCCGACTGAGATCTCAGCAATTACAATACCTAGAGACTTCTAATTTTCACTAAAAGCTTTCTGATGTAGTGTAGATGTGCAGGCTATAGTCTATTTTGAGTTAGATTATTTGTGCGATCGATAATTGAAGAAAATAATTTCGATATGGTTTTCGGAGGTGCTATAATTTTACCGTTAGATAGCGCTACCAGTATAACAACTTAATTATTAGCGCATTAAAAAAAAATACGCCATTATATTCGTTATGGCTGGCTGGCTGGCTGTTCGGCTAAGATTTCAGCAATTACAATTGCTAGAGATTTCAAATTTTCCATAAATCTTTCTGTTATAGTGTAGGTAGATGTACAGGCTCTAGTAGTCTATTTTGAGTTAGATTACTTGTGAGATCGATAATTTTAAACTTTGCTTATAAAATACTGATCTGCATTACCAAAAATGCGCTTCCATCATGCATATGCTGATTTACATCTTGTTTAAATCCATTGCATGTGTTCTTAAAAATCCCTACTAAAAGACACCGTCGAGTTCGGTTAGTCAGCTTTTATGTGTATTTATTTGTACTTGTATTTGAATAATCACATGATTTATTTGGAAGTTACTCCACTGAGAGTACCATAATTTCATTTCATTACCAAAATTTTATTTAATTTTGAAATTATTATGTGCAGGGAATCTCAAGAAGGAAAAGGGAATTGGCCACGGCTAGCCAGAGAAAACGGGTTTTCCAGTGAAACAACCACCGAGGTTTGACAAAGCAAATAATCAGTTCGGGGTAAAGTGACATTTAACTAAATGCAATTGTTCAGTACCGCTGCTGATTACTTATAAGTTAGAAAGCTATAGGTAATTTAATCTAATCTGCAAACAGGACGATAATAGCTATTAATGTATCAAGGGAATTAAGATGCGGTGAATACCCGCGAGAAACATGTAATTCTCGAGGCCGTAGGCCGAGAGAATTAGTTTCTCAAGGGAATTTGCCGCAATTTAATTCACGTGATGCATTCATAGTTTTATTTCATACTGGTTTTAAATATTGAAACGAATAGGAAAAGAATAAAATGATAAAATGATGAATAAAATTTTCGAATAGTGGGTGTTGCATCGTTGTCTTGGTGATGTATTTGTTTGACGTTAAAATAAATACGTTAATTGAGTTTACCTATTCTTCGAATTTCCGAGTTTACGATTTGGAAGATCCCATGGAATTTGAGGAAAACTTTTCTGAGGATGTTCTCAGTGAAATTGCGCAGGCTGAAGAGTGTTTGGTTCCCATAAAATCTAAAAAGGCATATAAGAAGGAATTTGACCGGTTTTGCACGTGGCGACGAGAAAAAAATGTAACAGGAGCTTCTGAAAAAGCTCTTCTTGCCTATTTTTCGGAACGATCCAAGATATGTAAACCATCCTGCCTGTGGACGTATTATTCTATGGTGAGAGCGATGCTGCGTTTGCATGAAAAGATTGACATTTCTAAGTATGGTATCTTGATTTCGTTTTTAAAAGCGAAAAATGTAGGATATAAACCAAAGAAGTCACAGGTGTTGAGTCGAGAACAAGTAATCGAATTCCTCCAGCGCGCCCCCGATGAAAAATATTTATTCGTGAAGGTGAGTGCAATCAAAAATATTTCCACGTTTTTTGGTTGATTTAACCGTTTTTAGGTGGTAACTGTATTGGGAATAGCTGGTTGTTGTCGGACATGCGAGCTAGTAAATTTAATGGTTGGTGATGTTGAGGATAGAGGAACTGTTTTCGTCGTAAATTTGGTGGATACAAAAACTCACAAAGATCGTTATTTTACTGTTATTGATGAGACTGCGGTGGATTGTCTTGGTATTCTTAGAGCTTACATCAAATTGCGCCCTCCCAACGTTCCACACAACAGATTCTTTTTGAATTATCGCAATGAAAGGTGCACTACGCAACCAGTGGGGAAGAACTCATTTTCAAAATTACCCTGTGAAATTGCCAAATTTTTGAAGTTGTCGAATCCCTCTGGTTACACGGGGCATTGCTATAGAAGAACTTCTGCTACTTCGTTAATTGAAGGAGGGGGCGATTTGTGCAGTCTTCAAATGCATGGGGATTGGAAGTCTTCAAAGGTTGCTCAAAGTTACGTTGATCAATCGATGCCGCGAAAAATGGATGTTCAAAAGAGGATTTTTTCAACAGTTACAGAAAAAGCTTCCACTTCGGTTACGACTGATATAGGTTGTATGGTAACTGGTAGCAGCCAACATCTTTCTTCTGTTTTCGCGAACTGCACGTTTAATCATTGCAAATTTGATATGGGTGGAAATTGCAACGATCTTAATGCTAGTGTCGATGTAACGAAGTGTGATAACATTGAAAATTAACGTGATCTAGTTAAGATTATGTCAACCCCGCCATGAGGGAATTAAGTAGCCTCGAATTCCCGTTGCCAATGACAGCGGGAATTCAGACGTTGTTTATTTTGTTTAAAACAAAAATGTTATGTAGTAGTTAAGATACCAGTATGAAATAATAAAATTAACCAACTGAATCACCTCGCGTTAACACTAACGACAAAGGCAAAATATAGGTAAATTATGAGGTAATTTTGGAGATTGGCAACAAACAAGGAGGAGCGTGGGAGTTTTGTAGGGAGAGAAATTCGAGGAGTACGGATAGACAATACTTTTTTGATGAAACATTTATGTATTGAAAGTATTTTGTCCTAATAATCTGGGGGCAAGTGTAGGAAAAGGGAATTGTAACTGGTTGGTGTGAGAGCCTACCCATATTTTTGCCGAATAGAGTGGAACGTCTTTTCCCACAATTGAAACGCAATTGACAACCAAGCGGTTCTAAACATCATCAGAATGAAATAGCACACACTTATGAGACACTAATGCAAATTGCAATAGCAAGCCTATATCGAGAGTGCTGTTCTCATTTGCTTGTGATTTTTCTGGTCCCAACTTACTTAAAGTCAGGAAAATTACACATTACTGGCGAGGAAAAATTGAAGTACGAGGCCCCTTTGGAGCCGAGTACTTAAATTTCCGAGTCAAGTGGTGTCATTTTATTGGCGAGTTTTGTATTAAATTTTACCCGAAATCGTATTTTAATATAAAATTTCAATTTTCATGTAGAATTTTTGATTAATGTCAATCTGTGAGTGATGACAGGAGTCATTATAGATATTACCAATGTGACGGGTGCGGCCGGAAAAGTGACAGATGCGGCCTGTAAAGTGACAGGCGACAGGAAAAGTAGTCTGGTAAAGTTTTACTGCTTCTATCCTAACATAAAGTAGGCATGAAAATGATGGTATGATGATTTTGGGTAAAATGATTTCTTAGGAGATTTTATTTGGGTATCGACTAGGCAAGTTGATCGTAAACACTTTTTTAGTATATTGGCAAATGAGATATATACATATTGGGCGCATGCCTGTTGAGGGCCCAAAACAAGAGAGGGATAAAATAAAATAAATAAATAAATATTTTCGACGTCATTAAATGGCACAGAATTTATAGGTACAACTCACTTTGTAATTTGCGAAGTAGATACTGCTGACTTCGGGGACTTTAACTTCGCATAAACGAAATATTAAATGAATCAGTGATTATTTGCAAAAGTTTATGGAATAGAACGAGTCAAAATTATAAATGGATTGTTTTTTAACGAAGTGAAAATGGTAGGTTTTTCTTTTCTAAGTAAAACTTATTTGATTGATAAGCTTCTATGTGAAGCGACTGCCAGATAAGTTTAACTGAATCAAGAAAAACCGACCCTTAGAGTATTTATTTAAATGCAATAGAAGCATTACGAAGCGAAAGGCGTATAGAAATTAGAATTAAAATAAATACTTGATTAATTCCAGTAACATGAAAAATGCGTACCTATACTCTTCAATGAAGTTTAGTTAAAATTTCGGAAGGTAATGTGTTTGTATGTAGATGTTGCTAAGCAGTTTTTTATCGATTAATAATTTGAATACCTACTTAGAAGTGGCTTTATGTATATTTAAACAATGTAAATTATTAAAAGCTTTTGATGAACCGTGTTTTTCGTAGGTAAACCTAGTAATGTATACGAATATTAATAATTGAGAGATCCATTATAGATTTGGCTTTGAAATATATTTAAGTTCGTTTATACATTTTTGTGTGTATTTACATAACGTTATGGAATGGATTTGAAGTTATTCATATATCCTAAAATGAGGAATTGATTGATAAATAATGTTTCCGGTTCAATAAATTTGTAATTAAGTCCGATGAAAATTTATTTTTAGGATTTCCATAACTTCGTTAACGCGATGTATATAGTAATTGAGCTGTTTGCACATAATGCATTATCTTTCTTTGTAAATGGCATAGGGTTACATGATTAATGCTCTTACTAAGGATAGATACGTTAGTGTTTTCCTAGGTTGAAAATTCTTGCTTGTTTTGACTAAGCTGTTAAGTGTGGATAGATTAAACTTCGAAAAACACGCCGACATTCTTAAGATAATGCGACTTGTTTTTGTGAATTTTTACATTAATGCGTCATTCATAATAATGAACCGCCGACAGCCTCATTAAACATTGTTAGATAGAAAGGCAAACGAGCATTTTCAATTGTTCGAATTTCTTTCGGTAACTTATTCACACGTAGATAAAGAAAGTGTAATTTTATTTTCATAGTTGAATAATAAATTGTCTTGTAGTCGAGAAAAATTTTCAAGTAAATGAGCCGTAAACCAAAAACTCTACCATCAAGAAAGCAGATTACAGTTCAGGCTTCTTATTGATGACCTCCATGTTCAAAGACACAAAGGTCTTATCATTTGGAAGGGAACAAATACTACAGCACCTAAAAAATCATCACCAATTTATAAACGTTTCGGTGACTGATATACCTATTGATGTCTGTTCTATACAAAGCGTCCTATTTTCTTAAGAGTTTCGAATGTTCGGAATTTTTCTTTTTTTGAGAATTAGACAGCATTAATATGAGTTTTTAAGGAAATTCTTGCTTCAGACAGTTTCTTACTGCGTATAATTTGTTACTGGAGGTTGAAAAACCAAATGAATAATGTGAAACCGTTTCTTACCACTTTACTGAAAAATGTGCAATGAAGAGGAAAGCTACAACAATGAAAATTGCAACAAAATCATACGTAAACAATCTTTTTCTTTTTTAGGTATTACTTTGAATAAAATGTTCATTGCATTTCTTTTATACTTGCCTAAGTAAGCTTGTTGCATTACGTGCTTATAATATGTATCTGTTTTTATAGGTATTCTTTTCACAACACGCAAATAATTAAGTAAATATATGCCAATAATGACCCTAACAATGACGCTAACGGTACAAAATTTTCATGAAATGTGCGTTAAATGCAACATTCCGTGCAATTTTATTTGAACAAGCGTAAGAATTGCGCACCACCCTTCTGCAGAAAAGCATTTCCGGGGGCCAATAGACGTCGTTGTCACCAAAATTTCGCAGAAGGCATCACTCTCCTCACATTAGAAAAGTAAGTACGAGGTAGAGTCGTCGCACTAGCGCGAGTGGTTCAAGCTACTTTTACTTCCACATTATCTGAAGTACCTATCGTTGAATTATCTTTACACTTTTTCATAAAATATCTATTCTACGTATAATTCAAATCCGCACCGGTTAAAAAAGCAAAAGAACGGAACATTTACGTATTGGATATATATCTTTTAGAAAAAAATTAAAACAGAACGCCGAGATATTCAAATGAAGGTCTTTCGGTATTTATGTCATCTTCACTTTTACAGTAACCTTATTCTCGTTACTATTTCTGTCTTTCAATTTCGCTCTACGCACAAAGGATAATATCGCCAAATTTAATGTGGCGCCATCTCCGCTGTAGTTTATAGATTTAGGCAAGACCGCTAGTCCAATGTTCACTTCCTGTTAAAATGTTAGATGAACTAATTTTTTTTCTCGTACAATTTCATAACTTTAATAATGATTTCTAAGACCAATGTCGATTTGGTGTTCGCGTTTGTGCGAAAGATGTCAAAAACGTCAGAAACCAAAATAAACTTGATCTGTTTCTGCTCTGTCAGGCCTATCCTATGTGTATATATATATATGAGGGGTTTTCAGATTTAATTATCGTTGAAATTCTCAAAAATCCATTGGCAAAATATCACAAATCACCATGACAAATACAGTACAATATTTTGGTCTTGGTAGAAATTTATTCCTGCTCAACAAGTTAATATGTGGCAGTATAACTCACACGGTTGTCCAGTAGACCCACACAAAAGCAAAAAATATTGATATTTCAAGTAGAATTTCAGGGCTACTACTTATCACTGAAAATGACTTCAAAAGGCCACAAGAACTATACTTTAAAACAAATTACAATTGCTTTATTTTTACAAACGCTTTTAGAAATTTTTATTTTACAAATAACCGCCCGGTTTGGCCAAATTATTAAGAGACTTAAAATTTACTGGGTTCATAAACACACAAGAATCTAAAATTAAACCCTAACTTTCACCAACACCACCTAGATTAAGTCTATCCAAAACATATTTAATGTTCATCCAACATCACAGAAATTGTCTAACACTTTCTTTTATAACCAACGTATTATCGTGAACCACCTCCACATTCTTTTTAAAGATGCACAACTTTGTGAAGTTATCAACGTTATGAACAAAATGTTAGCAATTTGTTGTCTTATCCAACCCATTAATGTTCAACACCCTGTCTATTTTGTATTAAAATAATCTTAAACAATAATTTCTAAAGAGAGTGAAATTTTACACAAAGAAAGACCTGCTAATTGTATTAAATTCATACGAATATTTTGTTGGGAAGGCAGCGAAACTTATTTATTCGTTGGTCCTTTTATTGTAGTATCTATTAGGTTTTGTTATCACACACGATCTATTTATGACTAATTTTATTTTTGGATTTACAAATATACTTAAAGATGCACTGTAAACCGTGTGAAAATGACTAAGTACTATTATAATCTTTTCAAGAGTCCATATGGTCACGGGAAAGAATATTGGGCACCTTGGGCACTGCTGTAAATGAATTGCTAATAAATAAAGAAAACTTCATCATAAAGATTCGTTTATTTAAAACATTTACATTTAAAACAGAACAGTTTGGAAATTACATTGTTTGACTTTGACTGTTATCATTTTGTACATTAAAAATTACTAATTTATGGTCGATTGTAGTAAATGTGACTAATTGCTGGAGGGAACCATAGCAGGCATTTTTTCCAAATAAACCAATGATCCAAGATGTTCGTTTGGAAACTACGACCAAGACAATCCCAAAATTTGCATTGTTAGATACTTAAATTTTAAATTCCAACAGCTGTAACGCACAGGGGGCTAAATTAACGACTTTACTACATTCTTTCCAAAATTCCTACCCAATGATTGACCAAATTGGGTATCTGGGTATCTTTAAACATAAAACTATCGAATGCAAATCTAGTTTGAAAAGCAATTTTTAAACGAAAAAAATGTGCCAATATTCCTCACAGAACATCTTTCTTGCTAAACCACAAATCGCGTTTTTGGGAGAGTGTCTTCAAAAAAGTGGTTAGTGTAGGGAAACAACGTTTCCCACAAAAATTGATTATTTTCCGATGTAGAATAAGAATATTCAATAAAAAAGTATAGGTTTCTATTTGATAAAATTAAGTTGCCCTACACTTGACCCTTAAAAGACAGTTATGTGAGAATATGCATAGCATCATTAAATGGGCACCTCCATATGAAAAATGTTCTATATAAATAATTTTTAGTGCACTTTTACTTTCAAAAAATAAAAAGTGCACATTTGCCCTCTTGGTGTCTGTCTGTCTGTCTGAGATACAAAGGCTACGGAACTACACCACTTACAGACTTTGTATTGGTGTCATTAGATCAGAAATTAAAAATTATTTCATGTTTGTATTCTCGTTAAGGCATGAAATGTCCATAAGGGCTATTAAAATCGAAGAACCATAAAAAACGCAAAAATCGTATGTTTTAAAAGGAAGTTATATTCTTTATTTCTCTAAGAGGGTCTTACTTAAGCCAATAGGGAAGATTTTTGAAGGGACATTGCTTTAGGCGCGGTAGCGTGTTTCAGTCCGGCAGAGTCGAGCGGTCACCGTCACGAAAAGTGAAAGTGTGTGGTAACCACTGATTTCCGGTGGCGCATCAATAATGCCCCCCTCCTCTTCCCTCGGTTTGGCACTCGTAGTGAAGGAGATTTCCCGGTGACGTAATTGATGAGTGAGCTTCTGTGTGGTGCAGGTACGTGCCCATGGTGTAGGTGATTCTCCCGCGGTGACGTCACTAATGAGCGACCTTGTTTGTGTAGGCTTTTGGAAGAAATTTTATACAGTTCAGCCTATCTCAAAATACACAAACGAACGATAAAAAAGACATAGATAGAGAGACAGAAAGATTTTAAATTAATTAGAAATCGGATGATGATTATTGTACCATTTCTTCATAACTTGTCGAGTTTAATTTTATTGCATAAGAGAAATGAGTTTTTTTTAGAAATTATTTAGTCCTTTATGAGTGTTCTTTAAAATATACAAACAATGGAATAAGTTGAATTGCCAAAACTTTTCGGGAATATTTAGATTTCGTTTTATTTTTCCAGTAAAATTAACAAACTAAGATTTTAGTTAGGTATAAGTACGAATTGAGATTTTTTTTCACATATAAAACTTCTATTGTTACAGAACTTTTAGGTTTTAATTTTAGTCTTCATCGGTGTTCGCAAAAATACACTAATATTCGAATTAAGTTGTATTTGCAAACCTGGGGATGTGGTCAGTTTGTGACGATTATTATTAAAAATAAAAATAGTGTGCTTAGTAGCGGTTCTATACTAAAATAAAATGCATTACTGTTTCTGGTTGAATCCTTGAAAGTCCTTACTTTTTAAAGTTCACAAATACTTACTCGCGAAAGGGATGTACAGATAATAATATCACTATACTTGCATACACTTTAGAAATGATAAGAGGTTGATAAAACTAAACGCGTCTGTTGACAGCCGAATACTAACAGGAAAGATAAAGTATTTCTTTACAATGCAATTACCAGCGTAAGTTTCCAAACGCATTCGAAAAACAAAGACGTAATACTAATGAGTGACCTTGCTTGTGATGCAAGGTCGTTCAAAACGAGAAGGAAAGGCCGCTTTATATCGATTGTTCTTATTCTTTTATTTACAGTGCAAATACGGAAGTGATTTCTAAAAGCATTCGAAAAGCAAATTAACCTTGCAATTGAGTGGCTTTTATCCTGGCTAAGGTAAAATCGGTTTTTATCCTAGCTTTGTGCGGTTTTTATCTTGGCTAAAGTAAAATGAGTTCTTATCTCAGCTAATGTCCCGTGTGGTTTATATCTAGGGTGAGGCGATGGTCGATCTTTTTGGTCCTTTCACGGATACTGGAATCTCACTGCGAGTTGTTGGCGAGTTTCGGTCACGTGGTCGCTGAGGTTTTCGGGAACATATTTTAATTATCTTTGAGAAATTTGAATAATTTCGTGGTAATTGAACTTTTGATTAGATCAATTAATTTATTTCGCGACTTCGTCATATACTTGTGGTTGCGGTGACGTCGGTGACGGTAAAAACATTTAGGCTTTAATTTTGTGTAGTGCTGAGTGTCTTAAACATACGGCATAAGTTAACTACAAAGCTGTAAAATACTTTGGAAAGAGAGAAAGGATTTTGATTATAAATCTGATTTGTCGAGAATCGTTTTTCAGAACTTGTGAAAATGTTTGAGTTTAATTTTATATAATTCCCGCTCTTTTAAAATATACGACCAAACTACTCATTACTTTAGAAAATGGAAAAATGTATGATGTTAAATTTAAAAATATCCCTGGGCATAAAAGACGATCTCTTGGCTTGATTTCTGCAGCAAAAAATGTAAAGAAGTGAAACAAAATTTAACCAGGTATATTCTTAATACGTTTTTGTCTCTTCCGATGGTTCTTCAATATATAAATTAAATACGCATCGCAGAATCTGTGTGAACCGCAAAAAAGTGTGAAATTTGAATAAATTGAAACTACAATACTAAACTAAGATTTTAGTTTTTAGCACGAAATGTGTTTCATTATTTTTCATGTACGTATAACAAATTCAGAAATTCAGAAAAATGTTCAAGTTTAATTTTATACGTTCGATAAAGTAGATATTTGATAGGGGCAGAAAGATTTTAATTAATTAGAAATTGGATGATGATTCTCGTACCGGTCAGAGGTTTTAATTCTAGGAAGAGATTTGAAATATGTTTCAGAACTTGTAAAAATGTTTGAGTTTAATTTTATGCCTCTCAGGTTGTCTCAAAATACACAAACAATTTCCGAGTTTAATTTTATACTTTTTAATTTTGAGGTTATCATTTTAGAAAGATACTTGAAATACGTTTTAGACCTTGTAAAAATGTTCGAGTTTTACTTTATAGCTGTTAAACTCGAAAATGTTTACCAAAACAAGGTCACCTATTAGCTACGTCTTCAGTTTTCATGTTGTCCATTGAAAAGGATACACCAAGGAATTGTACGTACACCTACATACATACATCTCTTTTAAGAGAACCCACAGCGCGTTGTAAGTTGAGTGTCAATGCAGATTTATCCCAAGTATTACACCGTACACTTATATCCACGCAGATAATACTACAACTTACTGTATGGTTAGTGGAAGTTCTAATTTTTAAATGTCCTTTTGACCATCGTCATTGTGCTATTATAATGTGTGAACGTCACGATCCATCGTTCTGAAATCATCCAAAAGTACTACTCAATGAAAGCTATTTGTTAGTTGATAGGCTTTCTTAAAACGTCGCACTTGCAGGTAAACCTAGTAGTTAAGCTTACTCTCTAAAGCAAGACAAGATAAATATCTGAAGGGAGATGCCCAGTCTATTACAAAAATTTACGATGCTTGTGAGGATTTGCCGCAGAACGGTTGTTCAGTGCATTAAAGATATCGTTTCAAAATGACTGTTGTTGCCACTATGAAACTAAATTAATTTTATACGGACGCACTGTCGATTTATAAACTGCATTGTATTTAATAAAGTGGTCGCTGTAACTCTTATGGAAACGTTGCAATTAGGATTCTGTACTAGTCAAAACGTTTTATTCTTACCGGAGTAGGGAAATGCCGAACAAGCTCCAAAGCGTAAGAAAGTATCTAGCATGTGCAGAAGTTTTACGTCCTTTATCAATAAATGAACGTTTAAAATATGCCATTTTAAATAGGCATACACTTTTTGTAGACAAATAAATCTTTTAAATGTCATTTATTACAAGTGCTATCATATGAGTGACTTGGAAAAAGATCGTGTAAGCATTAGTTATACTGAAAGATGACATCCGTCACAGTAGCAACTAGAAAAGATGAAAAATGATACGAAAAGACGCTAGGGAAGGCAAGTGAAAAACACAAAAGTACAAAAACTGAGGAAGTGGGGATCAGGACTTGCAAACATCTAAAGTTTTTGGGCCTCCTGTGGGAAGCAGCGCATTGATACACGTTGTGATGGATGTTGGTGATAATGCCCTCTCGTCAATCCCCGTCCGCAGCACCGGCCCGAACAATACCACGCTCCCTGTAATTCACTTCAACCCCTATCTATTCATTTCTCTGTCTGATCTGGTTTTGCTAGTCTTATACACAACCTCAATAATAATCAGTTTCATGCATAAATAATATTTAATTTTATATATTGCGTCGAGCCGTCTTACATGAAATTTAAGCGCGAGCGTCAACTTTCATTCCCTATACGATTCCTTCGTTCTACATAATGACGAAAAATGTAAGTAGGAAACTGGCTTTTAAATGTATCGAGTTTTCCTGTTGTTAATCGGAACGAAACAAAGCAATAAAAGTTTCTTTTAAAACTATAAGATTAAATTAGAAATTCAGAAGTTTATAGGCCGAGTTTGAGAATTCAAAACAAAGAATAAATCAAGTATAACACTAGATAGTACAATCAGTGATTCAATCGTTGGAATTCTAATTGGTATGGGGGAGACGTGTGTCGCAATACTCCCTTGCCCCAAGAAGAGGGTATAATCCATCAAGACCGTCGAGCGTGGAACAACCCTCGGTCAAAAGCTATTTATCTCCCTCGCACACTCTAACTTCTCACTCGTTCCCTGACGCGATCATTTTTCTCCGAGGTTCGTTCCATCATCGCGTCACATCCGCCCCACCTCCGATGCGACGTTGCCAAATGGAACGTCGAATTTTATTTATGGCCCCTAGGATCCGTTTCTGTAATTAATGATTGGATGAATATCATATCGGCTTCTGTTTCTACGCTGTAATCGAATATGATGTTATAGTGTCTTGTTTGAAATAATGATGGATTGTTGTAATTTATTTATGTGAATATGTGTTTGTGTATGTATGAGTACGGCTATAAGTATGATTACCTTATAGCTAACACACGAGTCTGATTGATGACGCTACCTTGTTCCATTACACCTTAGAAATTGTCCTGAATTTATTAGAATTGTAAATTACTATCATTTCAGAATACGTAAATGCTGGCTTGATGCCTCTGTGGGAACGTTGCCTAAATAACTCTCGTGCTGCGTTATCTTAACTTTTATTTTCAATTGACTTTTGAAGCCAAGTAACAATTAGTGTTGTGCAAATTTGAAATTATGAACGTTTATCTAACTGACGTCCTCTTAAACTTCAACGTTCTAAGAAATGCGCGATAAAGCTTGAACCTGTGATTAATTGAGGTCACTCTCCCTGGAAATCTGATTGCCTTTTTCAGTTAAACAATTTTTTACTCCGGATTATGGTTCCAGATAATTTGTAATAATTTTTCAAATATTAAGCTTAAAACATAGACTTCAAATTTATTTTAGTGGTTTTAAATTTCAATATTCTTTTAAAAAATTTAAAACGAAAGTAGGTTTGCTTATCAATTACATACATAAACCGTCTTAATTATTATCGAATTAGTGCTACAATTATTGCAATAATGACTAAATTAGGCAATAATTTAGAACTAACCTTTTGCAATCGCTGCATTCACTAACGCATGCAAAAGATGCGTACAGAAGTCGCACGATATTTGGAAGTACCAATAAATAGGTCATAAAGTCCAAGTATTTCAGCAAATCCTCACTTGAGATAACAATCTTTCGTGCCAACTTTATACTTAATGGAGGCAGTAGAATCGCCGATCCTTAGCGTCATGTTAGTGTCCTAATTGTGCTTTAAAAACTTCTTCTGGAGGATAGGGTACATAATTTCAAGCTATACTCCCGGACTACTTTGGAAGCACCACCGAACGGTTTTACGACAATCGTAAATTCTTTTTTGTGCACCATCCAGTTTTGGAAAATAGGATATTTTTGGTCCGTCAGTTTGTTCTTCCTTGCTGTTTAATTATTACTTTTGATGTTATAGTCCAAAGTGTAGTTGATATACCATACAAGCACCCTTATGTATTGCTTTACTCATATTAAAAAAAATTTTTTTTTAAATTATTTCTCGATGGCTTCATCTCCCTGGGTAGGTTTAACTAATGGAAAATCAGTTGTGAGTGTAATGTTAAAGACGTTGAACTTTTGGATAACTTGTCAGTTCATGGGGCTTTTATTTATTCCAAATTAGAAACTCCAACTTTATGATCCTCTACAATCAACAAAGAAATGAGCAATATTTGGCTGCCACAAGGTCAAACCCGCCAAGCAGAAGTGCGCTTAGTTAAATAACTTTGTTCCCCACCACCGAGATACCATCTGGGGTGAGACACTGGTCCATCAGCATCGCTACCAACATTTTTAGAGTTTATTGCAAAAGAAGTTTGTTTGCTTTCCGGTCGTATTGATTTTTATGACCATGAATCGTGCCACCCTCTTGAAAGATGAACCCCAAGGTACCCACCTCAATACGTAGGGTGGGCGGAAAGGGAAAAGAAATGTCGAGTAAGTTTTCCGTCAAGGACATTTTAACTATAAATTTTTATAATAAAAGTGAATCTACTGAACACGCTGGATCTACATATGTAACTTTCTTTTATGGAGCAAATTTTATGAAATTTTGACCTTCTAATAAAAGCAATTGAACAGATTTCCGTCAAACCAAATGGAAATTATGGAGAGGGCACATCTGTCTGTAGGGTCAACACTTCAAATGCGAATGTTTCGAGAACGGAGAAGAGGAAGTGATAGGTCGTATACCAACTAACCAAGGATACGATGTATGGTGGAGAACTCAGTGTTGGAACATAGGGGAGGGGGGGGGGGTTGTATTAATCTTCCAAAGTACTCAATAACTGGAACTGTTTTCTACCACCTACCGCCCATTTTTCTTAAAAATACCATAAGGCACCTCTAAATAGCATTATGCGGGTCACTCTGTAATTGGGCGCATGCCTGTTGAGGGCCTAAAACAAGAGAGGGATAAAATTAAAAATTAAAAAAAATTAAAAAAATAATTCAGGACAATTTGAACACGAGGAAGGTGTCACTGCAATAGGTTTCCCAACTGCTGTCGCCTGAACAAACGTTGTGCAAAACGCAAAATTTAAAATGCCATTTGGCAGCTTTGGAAACGGATGCTAACTTTTTGCACACTGGTGATGAGACTTGGGTGCACCATTGGAACCCAGAAACGAAGTTGAAATCCACACAATGGATCCACAAAGCTCTCCTCCTCCAAAGAAGGCACGCACATATCATCTGCTGAAAAAGGTGATGGCAACAGTTTTATGGTGATACGTAGGGTGTTCTCCTAATCGAATACACGGCTTCATTGAGATCTACCATCTTGTCCGGATTTGGCGCTTTCCAACATTTATCTGTTACGATCGTTAAAGAGTGTCAAAAAATTTCCCTACGGATAACCGTATGCGATTCTTCTCATTCTATTTCAATTATAATGAGCATTGAGCAATGAGTTGCCTTGCTTACAAGTGAGCGAAAAAGATGGCGCAAAAGATGGCATGGTCGAAACTATTAGTAAACTAACTAATAAAACAGCAAGTGTGAGGAGCGTTTGGTGTTATTAATTCTTCTACAACTCGCTGTACCTACTGTTTCCCCATAGAGGTAAAAGTTCTGAGAAAAAAATCTACGCTCGATTCGGCTACGACTGCAGTCAAACCACGGGAGGCTCGGCTTCGTCGTTAAGTTCTTTGGGGTTTCTTGGTGGCTAAAAAAATTAATGGTCCGTCCGGACAATGCACTGGAGAGGTTCAGTTCAGGAAATAAGCAAGTCATTACTGTCTTCGCAAAGAAATAAAGCAGATTGCGCTTTAGTCTAAGACCGCCGGTTTTTATAAATTTTTGGGCAACTTTTAGTTATTTTTTGTGTCACCAACACAACAACAACAAGTTGTTATTCAGTAGGAATTTGGATTGGTAACATAGATTATATTCTAGTAAATTGACAAGTACACCTTAATAAGTTAATGACCTCAAATATTATTGTATCAATTTGAGTTCTGAAAATCGAAGAAAAAATTGTCATATATAATACCATAAGTAGTCGAAGTATTGTCGAATATTTTTGAGGTGCTGTCACGAATGCTAGTTACGCTGATTAATATTAAAAAGCGTAACTAGCATGAGTGGAGCAGCAGCTCAAAAATAATCTACAAATACTTCGACTACGAATGGTATTCGGAGGACTATTCAATGAATCAAAAGAAAAATTAAGCATAATTACCCACGCGAATGTATTTCCATGACAACAATAAACGTCAAAATAAATTATGGAAGTTGCTTTTCATTTTGCTATCGATTCTATTCGAACTTTTGTGCTCCAAGCTAATTCGTTATGAGTGATTAAATTAAAAGATGTGGTGATAAGTCGGTTGTCGAAATTGATTAACAAACTAAGAAGAATGTTCCGGTTAATATGACAAAATTTCGCGTCATTTCACTGGTGGAAGTTTGACAAATGTCATTGAATAATCGCATTGAATTGTCAATTATAATATCACAAGAGCATACAAAATAATCGATTATACTACCGAATAACGAGACGAATGATCCGAAACACCTCGAGACCGAAGGTCGAGTGGTGTTTCAACGGATTATTCGTCGAGTTACGAGGTAGTATAAAAATTATTTTGTAATGCTCGAGTGGTATTCGACACGATTATATAATGAATAGAATTTTATTTTGACAGTTATTGTTATTGTCATCAAATATAGTGTATACTAGATTTATGACTTTAAATGACATAGCGAAAACACCAAATCGATTATATCACGTCGTCAAGGGTATAATCGCTTATTAATGCATTGGTATCTAAGGAAAGTGGAAGTTTTGATTGGCTCAATGTCGTATGAATGATATAATCGCTGAAATACCACACGTGAAATTATCGGGGTAATTGAAACTTTAAATTACAATTTCATGCATAAAGTGACCAATCATATCCAAACAAAATGCCTTGGTTTGTGAAAACGGTTGCAAGAAATTGGTTATATTTATTCTTTCCGTATTGTCCGTATTATTGTTTCCGTATTGTATCCGGACAGTACATACAGAACGGAGTATGTAAAGTTGCCTATTGTCATTTGCCAAATTTGTCCATTTATAATATTAATTTGTGTTCGATGGCAGAAACATAAACTTAAGGCCAATTATAGTGCACATTTTCTATTTATATAAAACATGCGGCGTGACGGAAGCCATCTTTTTGCGTTAAGGGGGTAAACTTTTAAGTCGTTTTTCCAAGATAACTTATCTATAAATGAAGTTGGAACAATTTCAAAAATTGGTATAAGTTCGTAGAGTTAATATCTAGGCAATAACGCCAGGAAATTTTTTTTCCTTTTTTTTTGAAAATATGGCACCCTAACAACCCTCGACGCTACCGTTAAAAAAAAAAGATTATTTCAAAACATTTTAATGAACCCCGGCCTTATTCTCTAGCTAAAGCATTCACCTTTCACAGGAATATTCGACCCCTTCCTCATCTTCACTCAGAATTCAGATACCGTGGATCGAAATCAAGCGTTTTCGGGGTAACGTTACTTAATTAATTACCTTAATGTTTATCGGAAACATGCCTAAAATAATAGGTAAGTAGTGAGGCATTTGCGTTCAAAGAAACAACTGGAATTGACAACAGCAGAAAAGAATTCCATATTTATCAATCCAGAAGGCATGTTTTCTACATAATATACATTTGGGCCGTTCATTTAAGAAAGTGAGGTTAAGAAAAATCATCTTATTAAAAACGTGGAAAGAGAACACTAACACAAACAAATCTTCCTTTGCATCTAGCTGTTTTCGACAAAGTTTATGTGTAACTCAAAAGTTTATCGTGATATTTTGCCAATTATGTAGACCTTATGTTCTGGAATGGAAATTTTCGCCAGACACTTTAATTTCTATCGTCAGTGCACCAACACATCGGTACATCGATCGGTACCTACCTACATGGAGGTGTTGTTTTTCCATTATTCTCTATCAAATGTATTCCTTTACAGCTCAGAGTTTTCAAGATTAGATACTAGATTTCAGAAGCAAATAATTGGAAATGTGAATATGTAAATAGGATCAAGCCTTCTAAAACAGACGTATACAGTGTGTCCCCGGATGGACTGAACAAGAGGTTGGAGGATACCACATTGAATAAAATAAAATGTTTCTCTTAAGCTCTAAGGTGTTTTTTTAACTTGATTTGCTTATCAGGTTGCCATGGAAGATACAATGATAGTCTGATTTAATCAAAAACATGCAACTTAGAAAAATTTCCGCTGTAGATTTTGCGTTTTTTGTAATTTTCTCAGCTGCTAACAGGAATTCTAGATTTTTATTTCAGAATAGGTGGTTTTGAGGCAAGCAAAAATTTTTATAAAGAATGACATTTTTGCGTAAAGTTAAAATTAAAATTTTTTTCTCTCTTGTTCAGTCCATCCGGGGACACACTATATATTATTTTGAATTGCAATAAACCGTTTTATTTGAAGATTGTTCATTTAAAAACAAATAACACCGATCAGATAATTCAGTGGACTGTTCAATGATGTACCGATGACTGGGCTCCTCTAAATACTTACATTTTATACTAGGAACTAGCCATATTGCATCAAATAGAAAAACTGGAGGCGGCTCTCAAAACTAGAATTTTCTTCTTATCCTACAGCGATTTTTGAAATTGAAGAGTATTTGGAAATTTGTCTATGATAACCGAATGGCCATTGTAAAAATTGGATAACGCGATGAACTTAGGGTGCTGGGTTGGTATTTGAATCGGACCTTACAATATTATGAAGGTGTCGGCATTTTGGTGCAGGTCACAAATTGGGGAGGTAAACCAAATAATTAATATGTCGTGTATAGTTACTCATTTGAAATATTTTTATTACTAATTTTAACATTATCTGTTACTAAAAAGTTATGTGTAACTTCTAGGAATTCATATAAAACAGTACAAAATAAACATAATCATCTACTGTTTATACTTTCCGAGAACATTTCTTACAGGCCCAGTTGTACAAAGTCAAAGCTTCATCTGATTAACGCAATTATTGTAAATTGCACGTCAAATTCCTTGTTATTTTCTTTTGTTTGTGTTTATTTATTTACGGAATCTCCCAAGAATACCGTAAGTAAACATTGCAATATAATTCACAAGATTGAACCTTACCTATATTTCTGTTAAACTGTCATTGAAAACGTCGCAGAAGTTTTTTTGTATTGAACTACGATGATCATACACGTTTATGATGATTTTGTATAAAACATGCTTTTAAAATGTCAAACATCTAATTACCAACCCCAACATATAAAAAAAAGTCGGAATTAAAACTAATAGACGCTTAGACAAATGGCACTCCTCTCTGAATACAGCCCGAAATATAGTGTGAACATTATTTACAACCACACCTTTTGTGCTGCTACCATGATGAGGACCATAAATTACACTGCTTTTTAAAAAATGCCTCATACTTATTAGCCGCAATAAAAATGTGGCGGTATGACGATGGCTACCTATTTATATGCTATCATAATCTGACCGAAACCACTTAAACACCTATTCGTTTTGCAATTTTGCATCGTTTAGGTACGTTAAAAGTTTCATAATAAATAGAGAACAAGTAGTTGTTTTAGAGACGTAATGTATTTATCATCTTATCTCTTTATTTTAACGTAAATGAACAGCAAATGAATGTATTAAATTACAATTTTTTGTCAGAGTATTATCCAAAAGTATACTGTAAGTTTAATGAACTTAATTAATCTTTAGCAATGAAAAAACATTCTCGACACAATATTGCGTTTCTACGCACGTTCACCTTTTATAACACTTCTGGATTGTCACCACATTTAAATCTCTCAAAATTGAAAAAAAAATGGTTTGTTCAATTATCACCAGAAAATTCGTACCTAACATCGGGCTGATCAAATTTCATTCTTTAACAGGTCTGTTTTATTTGTATACCTCACTCTGGTTTACGGTCATTAAAGCACTAGTGATAATGACGTTATATGGTCATACACTTAGTTCTTCGTTAGTGCCTCTTAGTGCATTATAACTTGTATCAGCATGACCGGTCGTTTCCGAGAAAGCAACCACGCCTTGTGTAGTACTAACTTCCTAGCCTCATTGAAAACACTATTGACGAGACAAGACTAATCGTTAGTTTGCTCTTAAAGCACCAAAATACACTAACGAACCAAGCACTTGTACCGTCGTCAGTGCTTTCAACGAGGGTAGAAAGTTAGCACTGCACAAGAGGCGGTCGTTTTTGAGAAAACGACCGGTCGTGCTGATGCAAGTTATAAAGCACTAAGAGGCACTAAGGAAGCATTAATGATGAGATCATGTACCGGCGGTTAGTGCATGTACGACCGTGTAACTTCACGGACCTATACCTGCACTGCTGCTAGCAGTAATTAAATGTTAATTTGTTATTGCATTCCGCATTCCGTTATGAGCATGCTGTGGCTCATTATTAGATGACGATTAGCCCTATGTTACTTTGTTCAAAATCAAAGGGGAACCGTTTTTATTTATTTTTTCTGATTAAAATAGATAGTTTGTGTTGTTGGTTATTGTTATTAGATAAATTACTGCCTTCAAAGTTGTATGATAGTTTCATTATATTTTTTAAGAATCTGTATCATTTAACTCTAATTTTTTAATCAAGATATCTTTCACAACAGAGGCGCTCTCCAATAAAAAAGTGAGGGCGACTAAATTATTAGAGAGAACTTTTGGTTTGTTGAGATACATGTTCCTTAAAATGAAGGATATGTTTCTTATTTAAAAACGAAGTTCACTTTATCAAAGTGATTAATGATTAATTCTGGTTAGACAGTGCTTCTTTCTCATATATTAATGTTACGATACATTTTAGTAATTTTTCGGAATGAATGAAGATTAAAAAGAAAGTCTCTTTTCTATGAGTTATGAGGTGTTGCAAGTCTTTTTTGATGATTTCGCCAGTCACAAAAAAAATGTATACCTACAGGGAGATTCACGTAGATGTTTTTAAACTTGTAGTTGAAATAGAAAAATTTTGTTCACAGGCATAACCGATCATTGCGAATTGAATTAAAATATAAACCTCTCGCCAGGAAAGATTGCCGGTCACAGAACACTTGATCCCGGTCTACAATCTATGTTTTTCTAAAGATGTGAGCGACTTCCGGGATAAAATCGTGCCAATGTTGAACGAAAAGTATTTTTGTTCAACATTGGCACGATTTTATTCCGGAAGTCGCTCGCATCTTAAGAAAAACGTAGATTGTAGATCGACACAAGGTGTGCTGTGACCGGCAATCTTTCCTGGCGAGAGTTATAAGTTCAAGACGGCACCGCTTCCGTAAGTACTAGAAGTAGGCGCCATCTTGGTTTGTTTAAAATAGAAACATACCATTTTCTATTTCTTTCTAAATACGCCATTTCATTGTGAATTCAACGCATTTAAGATTTGCGTACCTATCTGTCATATAGTTGTTGACATACCGGGTGGTGCCTAGCGCGACGCAGCATAGGGATTTCAATGGTAATTTCTTTATAGTCAATTACTAGCTCCCCTAATTATTTTAGAGCAAAAGTTTAAATATTTTTTTTTAGAGAAAAAAATACTGAATCTGTTCATGCTATTTACTCATAATTTTCCGTTTTTCAAAACTTGTTACTCGTAATTAATGTTATCTTACTAAACCAATATTAATATTACTACGAGATTTGATTTGGTATAAATATTATTGAAAATGAAAGATTTATATAGTAAATTCTTTTTACGTGACAAAGGAGAAAATGGACTAAATAATAAAAATATTAAGCTATTTTAATGATTTATCTAAAGATCATTTATGGTAAGGGTTTCCACTTCCAGAAGTCACACTCTAAAAATCCTTGAAGACACTTGACACAAACATCAATTAGTTAAGTAAATGAAGATCTTCAATGGGTGAAGGACGTATGTTACTACGCAAATATTCCAACTATTACGAACATTACTATTTATAAGTAAGCTACTCGTATATACATTATATACAGTATCGAAGGTGAAATTCAAATACATACCCTAGTTTAAATTTAAAACACTACAGCATATTAGCATTTGTAACATCTTCAAATTTATTATCGTCAATCAAAAACGTTACAGTAAAAGAATTAGAGACCAGAACAGAATATCTATTTGGGAGTTATTAGTTTTTGTGTAGCGTGTGGAGAGTAATAGTTCGTCATTAATTTCCGTCTTTACACAATAGTGATGAAACAATTAACTCTGAAAATAAAAATAACCCAAATTTCCGAAAAGCGCACAAACAAATGTGTGTTCTCCAGTTTTAAATCAGATAGCTATGAAAGTCAATTTGAATAATTAAGTTGATGTAAATGTAAAAGAATACTTAGTTCCAGATTTAGTTAAGCTATTGAGCGATGGAGTTTGTTAACCGTAGGACGATGTATCCTCTAATTCTGTAAACTCGAATTTTAATCATGTCAAATCCTGGAGAGTGATAAATCTGCTATAGATATAAAACACGAAGAGACTTGTGACGATAACTGTATTTAGTTATTTAAAAGAGGAGAATTATTATTAGAACCGATTTAAATTTTTTGAAGTTGACAGATGGCTTAGTAGCTAAAAGCTTAGTTCAACAAAGGTACGTACGTTACAAGTAGGAAGTAAATTATAATATGAAATGAACGTGCTTTAAATATTTATATATTAAAAAGTACAAACTTCACGCACGTTTACTTGGACAGCACGAGGTCCACGTTTGTAATACCAAAAGGGGGCTATTAAAATAATGATTTCATTATAGGGAAAGCGCGCCCTTTTGATTAAATGATACTTTATTCAAACTCGATGCGGCATTTCGACAAAACAATAAAATATAATTACATTTCACTTATCACTCATTCATCTGCCAGAGACGCTGCGGCGAATAAAGCGTTTCACTGTTTAACCATTTCCTATTCATTACTATTCATTTCATTCGCATTTTCTCATTCGAGAATCATTTATCTTGTGTTTTCTGGGACTCCTTTCATTTATTATTCTCTTTTGTTAACAGAACTGCTCTTGTCATGCTCATTTTGTATCCAGGTTTTTCGGTATTAAATATATTTATTAAATATGATTCTTGTTTACATTACATTCTGTACCTAAAGCCAGCGATAGGATCAAAGTTTCTCGAAAAGATGACATGTTGTTTTCATAGGTTATTATAAAATATCTATTTAATCACTATTTTTGGATAGTCGATAAAACATTGCAACACTTTTAGCAACTCATGCAGCGGATAAGGTTTTTGGGAGATTCGAGTGGGCATAAAATGAGTGAATCGATCCTAGCCTGTGATATACACTGTTCCAAGATTCTAAAAGACGCCTGTGAAGTCGCAAAAGTTTACAATAAACCACACGAGTTAGATCCAGCGAAGGGGAAGGCCATGGAAGCATTATTATTATTAGTGTTACTTTAACTTGTATAATGTTCAAATTTTCATCGTTTCTTATTTCGAAATAAATACAACTGTCCTGAAAATTTCATCAAAATTGATCAAAGTACACTGGGTGTTCAGATACTTATGGGGGGCGGTATATTTTCTGCGTCNGACCTGGGTAGTGCTTGCATGAAAAGTGCTTGCGAATTACTACAATTACTTTGAGTGCTTGCAAGCACAGTGCTTGAACTACTTTTAAAACAAGGGCTTAGGGCTTGGTGCTTGCAATTACTTTTTAAAAGTGCTTTGGTAATCGAAGTGATTGGTGGACATTTTGAAGTGCTTGAAAGCACTACCAGAGTGCTTGAAAGCACTTTCAGTGCTTGAAAGCACTTTCGAAGTGCTTGCAAGCACTTTGCGGGTTTTAGGGCTTGCAAGCACTCAAATCCGTCGTATTTTTCTTCTCGCCCAGTACGGAGTGGGGTAGGTGCAACTCTAATCGCCTGCGGCGCGTACCTGCTATTGCGTTTATTAGATCGCTGATTTATCATTTTAAGTCATATCAGTTCTCATTTTGTTAGACTGCAGTTCATTGTCATTCGGTCACTGGATGGAAAGTTTTATAAATTAATTGCAATGGAGAAAAGACAGGTAAAAGCCGAGTGTCAGTTATGCCTTCCAAAGATTCATATCATAAGCGGAATTATAGGTGTTTCCACCAACTTTTTAAAACATATAAGGAAAGTACATAGTGAATTTACAGAAAAATACCAAAAATACATTCAAACCAAGAAGGTTCGCTTAGACCAATGTAAAAAAAAATTAGAAGAAGGTGCCACAACTGCAGGTAGTTCAAACGAGAATGCAAGGATTTTAAAAAAGCAAACAACCATAGAATCTAGCTTTTATCGTGGGCAAAGGGTTAGCCAAGATGAATTTAACAAGAGGTTGTTAACGTTTATTGTTAATTCTATGTCTTCCATTAATACAGTAGAAAATAAATATTTTATTAAACTGTTTGATGGTATGAACTTAACTGTTATGACTAGAAAAACAGCTATTCAAAAGATTAACAGGCTGCAAGAGGATAGTGTGGAATCATTAGTTAACAAACTTAAATCAGTAAAATATGTATGCACCACAAGTGACATATGGAGTGCAAAAAAACGGAGTTTTTTGGGCGTTACTTGCCACTGGTTAGATTCTAACTTGAAAAGACATTCTGCTGCATTAGCATGTCGTCGATTTCAGGGAACTCATTCTTATAACAGGATTGCCGAAATGTTAGACGAAATTCATAATAAGTATGAGTTGGATTCGAACAAAATTGTTGCCACTGTAACTGACAACGGTGCCAATTTCATTAAGGCATTTAAAGAATTTGGTATTGACATACCATCTGAATTAATTTTTAGAAACGTCAATAATGAGAATGAAATACATACAATACTCGACAGTAATGAACTTGGCAGTACTGCAAATAGTGGTAATACTGATGAAAATAATGAAATAGAGGATATTGACGATGTTTTACCCTCATTTGTTTCAATTAATAGTGATTATTGCGATAATCAGGAAACTTCGGTAATGCTACAGTTACCTCACCACGAGCGCTGTGCCAGTCATACACTTAATTTAATTGCGGTGACTGATGTGAAGAATGCAATTGAGAAAAATCACGCGACAAGAAGCAGACATACTGCAATTATGGCCAAGTGTAGTTTACTGTGGAATAAATGCTCGTATCCGAAA
Source organism: Photinus pyralis (assembly GCF_008802855.1). NCBI lineage: Eukaryota > Metazoa > Arthropoda > Insecta > Coleoptera > Lampyridae > Photinus > Photinus pyralis. The sequence goes on from NW_022172157.1 coordinate 33,196, forward strand.
TCTGCAGAGATTGTAAAAGACGTACTGGGTCATTATTTAAGTTATCCCGGAGTGACACGCTGGAACTCGTATTACGACTCCATAAGTCAAATCGTAAAAGAAAAAAACAAGCTGAGCGAATTATTTCTAAAGCTAGGTTTGAAGAACTCGCTTAAAGAATCGGAACTTGCTTATCTGAACGAATACTGCAAAGTTCTTGAACCTCTTGCTACCGCTTTAGATAAGTTGCAAGCTGAAAATAATAATTATTATGGATATTTGTTACCATGTATTGTGTCTCTAAGGACAAAGTTTGTAAAAATGCAATCGGCAAATTTAAAACAGACCAACCACATTCTAGATGCATGTCTTAATGGTTTAAAGGTTAGATTCAAAAATCTACTAACATTGACAGACGAGGCAAATAATGCCATTATTGCGGCATTCACTATACCCCAATTTAAGCTCAGGTGGTATAATGGTATAAAGGATACGGCTATAAAATCTTTACAAGATATAAATAAGATAATTGTCATGGCTGCTAAAAATGTATGTGCTGAAAATGAAACTAGCGACAGAAGCAAAGTAAGATTTCCGCAAAAGGACGATTTCTTTGACTTCAATGAGGCGACTACTGAATTAGAATTAAATTCAAGTACCTTTGTCAATGAAGTGGAATTTGAAATTATGCGTTACAGTAACGATCCGAATTCTGCATTAACTTGTGTCAACGATTATGCCATCATTAACAAGCTGTTCATAAGATACAATACTAGTCTTCCTTCAAGCGCTCCAGTCGAGCGTATGTTTTCATTCGCGTCGATTATCAACGCTCCTAAAAGGCATGCATTGTCTGATACAAATTTTGAAAACCTCGTGTTATTAAAAGCTAATGGCTGTTATGAAAACTAATTTTATCGTTTCAACGTTAGTTTATCATAAATACTTAATGCATTTTTTGTGTTCAGTGTGTTCTTATTTTATTTTGTTAGAATTTGTTCGTTTTTATTGTATCTAATGACTTTTTGTAAACAGACAAATGAACTTTTTTTTTATTTAAATTATATACCAAAAAATGTTTATTATTTAATGCAAACTTGTTACCAAACCAATAATATATCTGATTTTTTGCGCATTTTTGAAAAAAAATGTAGCTTAATCATACGCTTTGATGTCCGGCTGGCTGTGCCAGAAAAACTTTGGATCTAGACATCGTAAAGAGCTCAAATTTGTTGCATTAGGTCAGTTGCATCGAGTTAGTGGGGCATCGAACAATTTTGAAGCATAAAACCCTCATTAAACACGAAAAAACTTAATTTAGCAAAAGTATAAGCGTCGTGCGACGTACGGTATTGAAATCAACTGGTTGTCTTAACATAAATAAGTAATAACGCACGTCGCAGCTAGCGGCAGACGGTAGAAGTTATGAATTAATAAAGTTATAGGTATCATTATTACGATGTGGATACATGACATCATTAAGATAAGAATAAAGAACGTTTCTATCATTACGCATTACGCAGAAGGTCGAGATCCTTTTCGGGGGCAATGTTTTTCAACAGCTGATTTTTTAAATCCCTTTAATAGAATACTGATCTGCCACCCAAAAATGCGCTGAAGGCCCTTCAATTTAAACGAGGACTTTGACCAGTTTTTTTTCTCAAATAGGTAAATATGTTTGTATTTGTATTACCTTCATTCTAAGAGGGCAAATGTTTATATCGCTTTTATTTTGAGCGGACAACCTTCAGCCTAATCTGCTGTATCGATCCCCAAAGTGCTTTTAAACCCCAGAGTGCTTTGAAAGCACTTTCAATAAGCCAGACATTGTTTTCAAGTCCTAAAGTGCTTTCAAGCACCAAAGTGCTTTCGAGCAATAAAGTGCTTGCAAGCAATAAAGTGCTTGCAAGCCTTTTGTGTACAAGCACAGTGCTTGGAAGGCTTGTTGTAAAAGGCTTGGTGCTTGGTGCTTTGTCATTGTAAATTACTTTTTAAGAGTAATTGGTAATTGCAAGCACTTTTTAAATCCAAAGGGCTTAGTGCTTGGAACTTGCAAGTACTGTTTGCGAGTGCTTGGTGCTTGGTGCTTGAAGCACTTTCTCAGAGTGCTTTACCCAGCTCTGCATACAAAATAATCGATTATACTACCGAATAACGAGACGAATGATCCGAAACACCTCGAGACCGAAGGTCGAGTGGTGTTTCAACGGATTATTCGTCGAGTTACGAGGTAGTATAAAAATTATTTTGTAATGCTCGAGTGGTATTCGACACGATTATATAATGAATAGAATTTTATTTTGACAGTTATTGTTATTGTCATCAAATATAGTGTATACTAGATTTGACTTTAAATGACATAGCGAAAACACCAAATCGATTATATCACGTCGTCAAGGGTATAATCGCTTATTAATGCATTGGTATCTAAGGAAAGTGGAAGTTTTGATTGGCTCAATGTCGTATGAATGATATAATCGCTGAAATACCACACGTGAAATTATCGGGGTAATTGAAACTTTAAATTACAATTTCATGCATAAAGTGACCAATCATATCCAAACAAAATGCCTTGGTTTGTGAAAACGGTTGCAAGAAATTGGTTATATTTATTCTTTCCGTATTGTCCGTATTATTGTTTCCGTATTGTATCCGGACAGTACATACAGAACGGAGTATGTAAAGTTGCCTATTGTCATTTGCCAAATTTGTCCATTTATAATATTAATTTGTGTTCGATGGCAGAAACATAAACTTAAGGCCAATTATAGTGCACATTTTCTATTTATATAAAACATGCGGCGTGACGGAAGCCATCTTTTTGCGTTAAGGGGGTAAACTTTTAAGTCGTTTTTCCAAGATAACTTATCTATAAATGAAGTTGGAACAATTTCAAAAATTGGTATAAGTTCGTAGAGTTAATATCTAGGCAATAACGCCAGGAAATTTTTTTTCCTTTTTTTTTGAAAATATGGCACCCTAACAACCCTCGACGCTACCGTTAAAAAAAAAAGATTATTTCAAAACATTTTAATGAACCCCGGCCTTATTCTCTAGCTAAAGCATTCACCTTTCACAGGAATATTCGACCCCTTCCTCATCTTCACTCAGAATTCAGATACCGTGGATCGAAATCAAGCGTTTTCGGGGTAACGTTACTTAATTAATTACCTTAATGTTTATCGGAAACATGCCTAAAATAATAGGTAAGTAGTGAGGCATTTGCGTTCAAAGAAACAACTGGAATTGACAACAGCAGAAAAGAATTCCATATTTATCAATCCAGAAGGCATGTTTTCTACATAATATACATTTGGGCCGTTCATTTAAGAAAGTGAGGTTAAGAAAAATCATCTTATTAAAAACGTGGAAAGAGAACACTAACACAAACAAATCTTCCTTTGCATCTAGCTGTTTTCGACAAAGTTTATGTGTAACTCAAAAGTTTATCGTGATATTTTGCCAATTATGTAGACCTTATGTTCTGGAATGGAAATTTTCGCCAGACACTTTAATTTCTATCGTCAGTGCACCAACACATCGGTACATCGATCGGTACCTACCTACATGGAGGTGTTGTTTTTCCATTATTCTCTATCAAATGTATTCCTTTACAGCTCAGAGTTTTCAAGATTAGATACTAGATTTCAGAAGCAAATAATTGGAAATGTGAATATGTAAATAGGATCAAGCCTTCTAAAACAGACGTATACAGTGTGTCCCCGGATGGACTGAACAAGAGGTTGGAGGATACCACATTGAATAAAATAAAATGTTTCTCTTAAGCTCTAAGGTGTTTTTTTAACTTGATTTGCTTATCAGGTTGCCATGGAAGATACAATGATAGTCTGATTTAATCAAAAACATGCAACTTAGAAAAATTTCCGCTGTAGATTTTGCGTTTTTTGTAATTTTCTCAGCTGCTAACAGGAATTCTAGATTTTTATTTCAGAATAGGTGGTTTTGAGGCAAGCAAAAATTTTTATAAAGAATGACATTTTTGCGTAAAGTTAAAATTAAAATTTTTTTCTCTCTTGTTCAGTCCATCCGGGGACACACTATATATTATTTTGAATTGCAATAAACCGTTTTATTTGAAGATTGTTCATTTAAAAACAAATAACACCGATCAGATAATTCAGTGGACTGTTCAATGATGTACCGATGACTGGGCTCCTCTAAATACTTACATTTTATACTAGGAACTAGCCATATTGCATCAAATAGAAAAACTGGAGGCGGCTCTCAAAACTAGAATTTTCTTCTTATCCTACAGCGATTTTTGAAATTGAAGAGTATTTGGAAATTTGTCTATGATAACCGAATGGCCATTGTAAAAATTGGATAACGCGATGAACTTAGGGTGCTGGGTTGGTATTTGAATCGGACCTTACAATATTATGAAGGTGTCGGCATTTTGGTGCAGGTCACAAATTGGGGAGGTAAACCAAATAATTAATATGTCGTGTATAGTTACTCATTTGAAATATTTTTATTACTAATTTTAACATTATCTGTTACTAAAAAGTTATGTGTAACTTCTAGGAATTCATATAAAACAGTACAAAATAAACATAATCATCTACTGTTTATACTTTCCGAGAACATTTCTTACAGGCCCAGTTGTACAAAGTCAAAGCTTCATCTGATTAACGCAATTATTGTAAATTGCACGTCAAATTCCTTGTTATTTTCTTTTGTTTGTGTTTATTTATTTACGGAATCTCCCAAGAATACCGTAAGTAAACATTGCAATATAATTCACAAGATTGAACCTTACCTATATTTCTGTTAAACTGTCATTGAAAACGTCGCAGAAGTTTTTTTGTATTGAACTACGATGATCATACACGTTTATGATGATTTTGTATAAAACATGCTTTTAAAATGTCAAACATCTAATTACCAACCCCAACATATAAAAAAAAGTCGGAATTAAAACTAATAGACGCTTAGACAAATGGCACTCCTCTCTGAATACAGCCCGAAATATAGTGTGAACATTATTTACAACCACACCTTTTGTGCTGCTACCATGATGAGGACCATAAATTACACTGCTTTTTAAAAAATGCCTCATACTTATTAGCCGCAATAAAAATGTGGCGGTATGACGATGGCTACCTATTTATATGCTATCATAATCTGACCGAAACCACTTAAACACCTATTCGTTTTGCAATTTTGCATCGTTTAGGTACGTTAAAAGTTTCATAATAAATAGAGAACAAGTAGTTGTTTTAGAGACGTAATGTATTTATCATCTTATCTCTTTATTTTAACGTAAATGAACAGCAAATGAATGTATTAAATTACAATTTTTTGTCAGAGTATTATCCAAAAGTATACTGTAAGTTTAATGAACTTAATTAATCTTTAGCAATGAAAAAACATTCTCGACACAATATTGCGTTTCTACGCACGTTCACCTTTTATAACACTTCTGGATTGTCACCACATTTAAATCTCTCAAAATTGAAAAAAAAATGGTTTGTTCAATTATCACCAGAAAATTCGTACCTAACATCGGGCTGATCAAATTTCATTCTTTAACAGGTCTGTTTTATTTGTATACCTCACTCTGGTTTACGGTCATTAAAGCACTAGTGATAATGACGTTATATGGTCATACACTTAGTTCTTCGTTAGTGCCTCTTAGTGCATTATAACTTGTATCAGCATGACCGGTCGTTTCCGAGAAAGCAACCACGCCTTGTGTAGTACTAACTTCCTAGCCTCATTGAAAACACTATTGACGAGACAAGACTAATCGTTAGTTTGCTCTTAAAGCACCAAAATACACTAACGAACCAAGCACTTGTACCGTCGTCAGTGCTTTCAACGAGGGTAGAAAGTTAGCACTGCACAAGAGGCGGTCGTTTTTGAGAAAACGACCGGTCGTGCTGATGCAAGTTATAAAGCACTAAGAGGCACTAAGGAAGCATTAATGATGAGATCATGTACCGGCGGTTAGTGCATGTACGACCGTGTAACTTCACGGACCTATACCTGCACTGCTGCTAGCAGTAATTAAATGTTAATTTGTTATTGCATTCCGCATTCCGTTATGAGCATGCTGTGGCTCATTATTAGATGACGATTAGCCCTATGTTACTTTGTTCAAAATCAAAGGGGAACCGTTTTTATTTATTTTTTCTGATTAAAATAGATAGTTTGTGTTGTTGGTTATTGTTATTAGATAAATTACTGCCTTCAAAGTTGTATGATAGTTTCATTATATTTTTTAAGAATCTGTATCATTTAACTCTAATTTTTTAATCAAGATATCTTTCACAACAGAGGCGCTCTCCAATAAAAAAGTGAGGGCGACTAAATTATTAGAGAGAACTTTTGGTTTGTTGAGATACATGTTCCTTAAAATGAAGGATATGTTTCTTATTTAAAAACGAAGTTCACTTTATCAAAGTGATTAATGATTAATTCTGGTTAGACAGTGCTTCTTTCTCATATATTAATGTTACGATACATTTTAGTAATTTTTCGGAATGAATGAAGATTAAAAAGAAAGTCTCTTTTCTATGAGTTATGAGGTGTTGCAAGTCTTTTTTGATGATTTCGCCAGTCACAAAAAAAATGTATACCTACAGGGAGATTCACGTAGATGTTTTTAAACTTGTAGTTGAAATAGAAAAATTTTGTTCACAGGCATAACCGATCATTGCGAATTGAATTAAAATATAAACCTCTCGCCAGGAAAGATTGCCGGTCACAGAACACTTGATCCCGGTCTACAATCTATGTTTTTCTAAAGATGTGAGCGACTTCCGGGATAAAATCGTGCCAATGTTGAACGAAAAGTATTTTTGTTCAACATTGGCACGATTTTATTCCGGAAGTCGCTCGCATCTTAAGAAAAACGTAGATTGTAGATCGACACAAGGTGTGCTGTGACCGGCAATCTTTCCTGGCGAGAGTTATAAGTTCAAGACGGCACCGCTTCCGTAAGTACTAGAAGTAGGCGCCATCTTGGTTTGTTTAAAATAGAAACATACCATTTTCTATTTCTTTCTAAATACGCCATTTCATTGTGAATTCAACGCATTTAAGATTTGCGTACCTATCTGTCATATAGTTGTTGACATACCGGGTGGTGCCTAGCGCGACGCAGCATAGGGATTTCAATGGTAATTTCTTTATAGTCAATTACTAGCTCCCCTAATTATTTTAGAGCAAAAGTTTAAATATTTTTTTTTAGAGAAAAAAATACTGAATCTGTTCATGCTATTTACTCATAATTTTCCGTTTTTCAAAACTTGTTACTCGTAATTAATGTTATCTTACTAAACCAATATTAATATTACTACGAGATTTGATTTGGTATAAATATTATTGAAAATGAAAGATTTATATAGTAAATTCTTTTTACGTGACAAAGGAGAAAATGGACTAAATAATAAAAATATTAAGCTATTTTAATGATTTATCTAAAGATCATTTATGGTAAGGGTTTCCACTTCCAGAAGTCACACTCTAAAAATCCTTGAAGACACTTGACACAAACATCAATTAGTTAAGTAAATGAAGATCTTCAATGGGTGAAGGACGTATGTTACTACGCAAATATTCCAACTATTACGAACATTACTATTTATAAGTAAGCTACTCGTATATACATTATATACAGTATCGAAGGTGAAATTCAAATACATACCCTAGTTTAAATTTAAAACACTACAGCATATTAGCATTTGTAACATCTTCAAATTTATTATCGTCAATCAAAAACGTTACAGTAAAAGAATTAGAGACCAGAACAGAATATCTATTTGGGAGTTATTAGTTTTTGTGTAGCGTGTGGAGAGTAATAGTTCGTCATTAATTTCCGTCTTTACACAATAGTGATGAAACAATTAACTCTGAAAATAAAAATAACCCAAATTTCCGAAAAGCGCACAAACAAATGTGTGTTCTCCAGTTTTAAATCAGATAGCTATGAAAGTCAATTTGAATAATTAAGTTGATGTAAATGTAAAAGAATACTTAGTTCCAGATTTAGTTAAGCTATTGAGCGATGGAGTTTGTTAACCGTAGGACGATGTATCCTCTAATTCTGTAAACTCGAATTTTAATCATGTCAAATCCTGGAGAGTGATAAATCTGCTATAGATATAAAACACGAAGAGACTTGTGACGATAACTGTATTTAGTTATTTAAAAGAGGAGAATTATTATTAGAACCGATTTAAATTTTTTGAAGTTGACAGATGGCTTAGTAGCTAAAAGCTTAGTTCAACAAAGGTACGTACGTTACAAGTAGGAAGTAAATTATAATATGAAATGAACGTGCTTTAAATATTTATATATTAAAAAGTACAAACTTCACGCACGTTTACTTGGACAGCACGAGGTCCACGTTTGTAATACCAAAAGGGGGCTATTAAAATAATGATTTCATTATAGGGAAAGCGCGCCCTTTTGATTAAATGATACTTTATTCAAACTCGATGCGGCATTTCGACAAAACAATAAAATATAATTACATTTCACTTATCACTCATTCATCTGCCAGAGACGCTGCGGCGAATAAAGCGTTTCACTGTTTAACCATTTCCTATTCATTACTATTCATTTCATTCGCATTTTCTCATTCGAGAATCATTTATCTTGTGTTTTCTGGGACTCCTTTCATTTATTATTCTCTTTTGTTAACAGAACTGCTCTTGTCATGCTCATTTTGTATCCAGGTTTTTCGGTATTAAATATATTTATTAAATATGATTCTTGTTTACATTACATTCTGTACCTAAAGCCAGCGATAGGATCAAAGTTTCTCGAAAAGATGACATGTTGTTTTCATAGGTTATTATAAAATATCTATTTAATCACTATTTTTGGATAGTCGATAAAACATTGCAACACTTTTAGCAACTCATGCAGCGGATAAGGTTTTTGGGAGATTCGAGTGGGCATANTTAACATGTCAATCAAGTACGTGGAAGTACAAGTCAAACAGGCCGTATTTTGTTCTGTCATTGAGATATTTTCAAAGAGTAATTTCGTTCGAATTTTTTCAAAATGTGATAATTTTAGGTATGTTATTTCTCTGGAAATGGCAGATGGTGGCAATTATTCATTTTAGAGAACTTGTCTAAACGTTTATTGAGCGAAATTTCGGGTTATGTTTTCTAAAAGCGACAGCCGGACAGTTCTCATTATCGACTACTAGTTAATAATGTCCACATTATTAACCACTTTGAACAAATGCCGAGAAAGTCTACTTTACAAGTGGGAAAAAGGTTAATAATCATGTCATCAGACGCTAGTAGTGAAAAAACATAATTTTCATTGGTATTTAGTTTTACACAAAAATCATAATAATAAATAAACTAGACATAGATTTATAATTATTTTAAGAATATTTTATAGTATATTTATAGAGATACATACAGGCTGATTCAAATTCGAAGGCCATTATGGGGATCTCGGAAACTGTAAGAGATAAGTAGGTAGTTTAAATTTGCGTATTTTGATGCTTAACAAAAACTCGTTTTGAAAATGAAAAAATTCCCACAACTTTCGGAGATATTCTGGAAACAATTAATTATTGCAAAATCGTTTTTATTTTTTACCGAAGTTATTTAAGGATATTTCAAAATAAATAACACATTATTAGGGCCACTTTTTTCCCTCTAAAATATGCTAGTTTAAAATGTTTGGTCTGACATTCCGTCTCCGGTTAACCATCATCAACTTTGTTTTTTCTTATGACAGTTATTTTTACTTTTTGTGTCATTCGATAGAGGAATTTTTTCTGATTTCAAAAATATTAATATCACTAGGTCTTGTGCTACAGGCTGACTACCATTTATATTAAAAACCGATCGAGGCTGCTTTACTCCAGGGAGAGTCAACAATTGAAAAACCTATCGGGGGCATGCGAGTAGAGTACTCACCACTGTAGAATAGAATTATAGTATCACTGAACGTGAGACATTAGCGATGGCGTGTGAGAAATTTCGTGGATACTTGAAAAATGCCAAAATCAAAATTATAAGCGACCACTAGCCGTTGTGTTGGCTAATTTCGCTAAAATCACCAACTGACCGTTTGGCACGTTAATCTTTGTCGCTGGAGTTCTACAAAATCGTAGGACACTTTTTGTCCCACTCTCCGCGTGAAGAAAATAGGGTTAGCGATATTTGTACCATGCTAGTGGATCTTTCAGTGCCGGGTGGTAACAGAATTACGAAATTACAATTAGAAGATCCAGATTTGGTAAAAATTGCAATGGATTTATAGGCTACTGATGACCCTGTCAACGTTGCTAATTGGTCCGAACGCGGATATGTGATGGTTAGTGTCACTTTATTCCGTTACTCTTCCGATAGTGAAAACGAAGAGGCTCAACAAGTATGAGGGGGAACTAAATACAGTGCCAAGTCGCAAGCCTAGCGACACCTTGATGTCAAGCTTCTTGGTGTATTTGCTAGTTTAAGGGTGGAGAAGGGAACAGTTGGTTTTAAGCAACCTAATAAATGCCGTCCAATTAAAGTGACTTTCCAAAATTCGTTTGATGCGGTTACAGTACTGCGTAATAAAAAGCGGTATTCATCGGATGCTGCAATCAGGATTTTTGGGGACCAAACGCCTATGCAGCGTGATCGCATTAATAAGTTGAGAGAGCTACTTAAGGAGAGAATAGCTAAAGGTGAAACTGACCTAACAATTCGATATGTGCGCGGAATTCCGCAAATTGTTAAAATGCAAAAAAACTAAACTCTTCTAGCATCCAGTCGAATTATAAATCAGTTAACGGGAAAGAAATAAATAACCTACAATTTTACTTTCAAAATGTACGCGGACTACGATCTAAAGTGAATGAATTCTATAGTTCGGTGTGTGGTTCTTCTTATGACGTTATTGGGTTAGTTGAAACTGCTCTTTCTCCTGAAATCGGGAGTGCTGAACTTTTTACGGCAGCTTATAGTGTCTTTCGCGACGACCGAAAATTTAACGCTACTGGTAAAATGTGGGGTGGTGGTGCACTGTTGGCCCTTGCTAATTACATTGATTGTGAACAGATTGACATGGGTGACATAACACACGCCATTCCAAGTATCGATATAGTCGGTTGTAAGTGTATTTTTGAATCCACTTCTTTTGTCGTTTTTGTACTTTACATCCCTCCCGACACTCCACTCAACGTTTATGATTATTTCTTGGAACTCTTTGAACAAAAATGTAACTGTAAATACGTGTTAATACTAGGTGATTTTAACATACTCCATTTCAATAACAGTATAATCAATGATAATAAGAAGGGATTAATTATTGACTTTATGAACATTCTGGACTTATCGCAATTCAATCATATTAAGAATGTCAATCACAGAATTTTGGATTTGGTTATAAGCAATTGTTCATGTACAGTGGAACGAGATACTGATCCTTTGACTAAAGAACACTTACACCATCCCGCTTTGTTGATCAAATATTTGAGAGACAGTCACCTTTTCCTCTAAATCGAAGTGAGCAGTACTATAATTTTAAGAAGGCTGATTATATAAACTTATATACGACTTTACTTGAAACTGATTGGTCTTTCTTGGATAATTGTACTGATGCTGATGTAGCCTGCGCTCAATTTTATGATAAATTGTATAAAATATTTGATTTATTTGTACCATACTATCGCACTTCGAGATGCAGTTATCCGAAGTGGTTTACATACGAAATAATCTGCAATATTCGTATCAAAGCTAAATGTCTAAAGCGATATCGTAAATATAACATCCATACCGATTATGCGAAATTTAAACGCTATAGGGGGCTAGTGAAGTCACAAATCAAAGTAGCGTACGATAATTATATTATTAATGTTCAACGATCGATTTCCAGTGATCCTAAACACTTTTGGTCATTCATTAACACTAAGAATGGTAATTCTAGAATTCTAGGAAGAATGCGTAAGCAGGATATTTTGTATAACACTCCACCGGAAATAGTGAATGGATTCGCTGATCATTTTGCTAGTGTATATCAACCGGCTAGTGCTAATTCGTTTAAGTTGCAGCAGTCGGTTAAAAATTTACCCTGTTGTTCAATTGACATAGTTACCGAGTCGGATGTGTGCAACACTATAAAAAAGTTAGCCAACAAAAATACCGCTGGGCATGATCAGATTCCCAGTTTTCTTGTAAGAGATTGTCGACAGATATTTATAAGACCTTTGTGTGTTCTATTTAACCTTTCTCTTAGAACATCTACCTTTCCAAGTATCTGGAAAATTGCCAGGGTAACTCCCGTGTTAAAAAGTGGAGATCCGACAGAGATTACAAATTACAGGCCAGTTAGCATTTTGTCAAATTTTGCAAAAATATTTGAAATGATCCTACACTCACAAATTTACCCTCTTGTTAAGAGTTATCTTTCCCCGTATCAACATGGCTTTATGGAGCGTAGGTCTACCACGACTAACCTCATGCCGCTCACTCAGTTCATATCAGAGAGTCTCGATAAACGTGGTCAAGTTGACGTGGTATATACAGACTTCTCTAAGGCGTTTGATCGTATCTCACATTCCATCCTTTTATATAAGCTGAATAGTTTCGGATTTAGTGACAGTCTCGTACATTTTTTTCAGTCGTACCTAACTAATCGTACTCAGTACGTAATTTATAACCAACATAGGTCTTCGTTGTTTTATTCGTTATCTGGAGTCCCTCAGGGCTCCAATTTGGGTCCGATGCTGTTTTTGTTATTCATTGATGACTTATGTGAAAGTTTAACGTGTAACTTGCTGCTATTTGCTGACGATTTGAAGTTATACACAACAGTATCAAATGTGAGTGATTGCTGGGCATTGCAACTTCAACTTAATAAGCTTTTGAAATGGTGTACTGTTAACCATCTTACACTAAACGTTTCCAAGTGTCAGATTATTTCATATTCTCGTATACGTCACCCAATTAAATATGATTATACCATAGGGTCTCAATTATTATACCATTCTACGTCTACTAGAGACCTAGGTGTCTACTTTGATGCCAGTTTCTCCTTTTCTAATCACATAAAAATAGTACATTCTTCGGCGATGAAATCACTTGGCTTCATTATGCGTAACTGCAAATCATTTACCAACGTCAATGCTCTAACTTCTTTGTACTTTGCATACGTTCGCTCTAAATTGGAATACTGCGCATTAATTTGGAATCCTTACACTAAAAGTGACATATCTAGGCTAGAAGGCGTCCAGCGTAAGTTTTTAAAATTTTTGTTTTATAAAGTTGAAGGTAGATATATATCCGGAGAGGGGATACCCTTATTCGTTACTGTTAGCCAAATTTGACTTCTGCTCCTTAGAGAAAAGGAGGGTTAGGAATAGTGGGACTTTTCTGTATAAATTAATTCATAATAAGATCGACTCCTTGGTACTGTTAAGTTTATTGAATTTTCGTGTTCCTACTTACACCTCGCGTACTGGAATTACTTTTTATTGTGCAGTGCCATATACCAATATACTAAGAAGCTCACCAATTCATACAATGTGTGCGCATTTCAACAAGGTATGCAATTCATGCGATATTTACCATTTTGATCTTGGCGCAATACTAAATTCAATTTGAAGACAATTTGTATTGTTTTACGCGAGCATTATATGCATATTATTAATAATAATTTTAATGCCTTAATAACATTTTATATTATTGTAGAATTATTATTTGTGTAACTTTACCTTTTTTTTTTTGCTAAAGCTTGTCAAATAGATAGGTATATTATATATAGTATTCTTAGTTTTACAATTTTTATAATTTGTTTTTCTTTAAATGTATTCAGGGGCAATTATTAACTTTTTTTTTGTTTTTTGTTTTTTGAAATTTCACTTTTCTTTTTTTTTCTCTCAATTTTCTTTTGTTATTAATGCACAATGCTTTGTATGTTCTATATATATTTAAGTTGACCTGTAAATGGATGCGTTCTGTTGGTC